>NC_064633.1:188377351-188680381 GCF_023864275.1 Schistocerca cancellata
CATGATGTAAATGACGGTAAGAAATCAGAAATGATCTGTAAAATATGCACTGTATAGTGTTTTCGGGGTTTTATGTTTATGTGCAGATTTGAGATAGTATAAACAGGTACCTTTCGAAAGAAGGTTTTATGATAATATATCCACAAAAACCAAAAACGAGATCTTGAGCAACGTGGTAATACAACTGGAAGCGTCAATACTCTGTTCTAATTAAACAATGTTGGGTAAACCAGAAGTTAAATCAAAGCCATAAGTAACGTGCTTCAAGGGACACACAAATAAAAATAAGGAAAACTTATTGAAAATTTTGATTCTGTACATTGAACTTCTTATACAGTGTTGGTGGTATAAACTTTACACGGGAAGTCCTGAATTCCTCATGCCGTTCTTACGAGCCTCCTAGTAACCAAGTTTTTCGAATCACTTAATGTAGAGGAGAGTATTACTGATCATTATGCTGCTATACAATCACTGCAGGTATTTTGTTACATTGTTACAACTACAATAAAATCTGTTTTTCTCGCCAGCTGCGTTTCTCCTTATTGAAGTAAAGCGTCATCAGAGGTCTGTAATTAAAGATATTTACAGTTTGATCTGTTTTTAAGATTGGTAAACAGTTAGTTAACAAATGGTTGGTTTTTACTTACGGTGATTTCTGCTTGCTGTGTCGCGCTACATTAGGAAATGCCATCTGGTAGCAGGTCTCTGTTTTTTTTTTTGTATATTAGACTGTGATATTTGTAATCTAAGTTTTCGTTGCTTTGCAGAACTATGTTTTTTACGTCTTTCGCAGCATACTTTCTCGTACGCAATTGTTTACTGTTTATTTGTATATTCCTAAGTGTATATTTTGTTTTATAGTGCTCCCAACGTTGCCATTAGTTTGTCTTTGACCTACACTTCTTTCCTCTGTAGTTAAATGTATGTTTGTTATTATATTTAATTATGTTGCTGTGTATTTATATACTGTGCAAGAGGAATGAACTGGCAGTGATAGAATTTTTTGGTGAATAAATGGTTAAGGGAGAAAAGAAGATGAATGAACATAAGTGCATAATAGTGTGATGGAGAGTGAGTTGGAGAAGGAGGTGAGGAGAAAGACGTGAAATGAAATTTGAAGGGGGCGGGGCTGATTAGGAGAGGCTGAAGGGTAAAAAAGCCCTTTTCTTTTTCATGTGATTTCAATTATTTTTGTAGTGTCTGATTTCCGATGTTTATTTGGTCATTGAGCAACTGTTTATATGTAGAAATTTTCTTGGAAAGGGAGAAGGTGTCTGTTCATACCCTTTACAGTACTGCTTGGTCTGTGATATTCTTGTTTTAGATGATCTGCAAATGTTGAATGGTGTGAGCTGTGATTCAGTTATCTTTTTGTGTTCTTTATATGTCGAGTCGGATGCCCTGCTAGTCATACCAATGCATTTTTGCACGCTCTCTACAAGTGAATTGATAGATACCACATTGTTGGTATCTGTCTGGTTTTGATTTAAGTTTTGGAATGTGCATTTGTATTTTGTCATTTGGTTTGTAAGCAATGATTGTGCCTTTTTTTTAGTATGTTAGCTATTTTATATGTGAGTTTGTTATGGTAGGTCACTGTATCCCATTTTTTGTGCTAGTGCTGGTTGCATGTGTTGGTGTGGCTTGGTTAACTTTTTCATTTTTTGTGTCTTTATTTTTTTGTTTAGCTTGTGTACCAGTGTTTCTTTCTGTCCATTTGCAATGTTATTTGTTTTATAATGCTCAGCTAGCTCTTTTTGATAATCGGAAGTGCTTATGGGGATCTGTCCAGTCTGTTTAGCATGTATCTAATTGTGGATCGTTTCTGACTCTGCAGGGGTCTGAGGTTGTATTTAAGATAGTGTCACTTGTTGAGGGTATTCTGTATATGCCAAATGTGTGTTTATGATCGTCTTTTCTCATGGTGATGTCGAGAAAGTTTAGTGTGTTTTCTTGTTCTTCTTCTATTGTGAACTTTATGTTTATGTGTATAGCAATTACATCATCGTGTAGATGCTGTATTTTATTTTTAGGTTCATCTGCCATGCATATTATGCCATCCACGTACATGTACCAGTAGATGATGTAGCTTTTCTTTTTATTATGTCTTCATACATTAATTCTTCTACATGATTCATGAAAATGTTGGCTAATATTCCTGAAACAGGTGAACCCATCAGTAAATCTTCTTCTTCATACTTGACTGAATTCAAAATAATTTCGTTGTGTTATGAACTGTAACAATTTAACTATCTCAACTGTGTATTCTTGGGATGAATGACTGTATTTTTCATATTTCTTCAATTAGTTTTATGGTTTCACTATGAGGAATGCAACGGTACACAATTTCTACATCAGAGGTGAGCAGTGTTACTGTGCAAAGGATTTTAATGTCTTTTACGTGTTCTGTCAGATCAGAGGTGTTTCTTGTTGTTCTGTCACTTTCAGATTTATAGTATTAGGTGAGCTGTGACTGCATTTGTTTTGATAGTAGGTACAGAAACATAAGCCAACATTTTCATGAATCATATAGAAAAATAAATAACTGAAGACTTAATAACAAGAAAAACCTACATCATCATCTGCTGGTACAGGTACATATATGACATAATATGCATGATAGGGGGACCTAAACATAAAATACAGCAACTACACAAGAAGAACACGAAAACATACTCAACTTTCTAGATATAAGCATAAGAAAGGAAAATCATAAACATACATTTGAGACATATAAAAAACACACAACAAGTGACACTATCTTAAATGCAACCTCAAACCACCTGCAGAATCAGAAACAGTGTTACACAGTATGTGAATACTCAGTAACATAATTAAATAGAATAGTCTTACACAGTCTTACATAGTATGTAATTACGCAACAACGTAATTAAATAGAACAACACAATACCCTGATTAGCCAAAACATTATGACCACTGCCCATCGCGACACTGGATGCCGCCTGGTGGCGTTCGGGGCACGTGACACGGTAGCAAACGTATTTAAGTGGAGCAGACATGGACGGGGGTTCACCCCAGTGGAGATATGGGCTCCAAATGGGGAAATACATTGAGATAAGAGACTTTGACAAAAAGATTATTATTACGCAGAGCCTGTGAACGAGTATCTCGAAAACTACGAAGCTGGTCGAATGTTCACGTGCTACTGTCGTGAGCATCTACGAAAAGGGGTAAAGGACGGTGCCACTACTCTTCACAGAACGTGGGGTTCTGATGTTTGCCTGCTCTCTAAATTGGGATACATGGAAATCTGTGGCATCTCTGCCAGAGCTGGTACACGCAAAAATGTTTCGGAGCACACTGTGCATTATGTAGTGTTGAACTGGGAGCTCCACAGCAGACCACCCCTACGTGTTCACATTATGACCCGACGGTATCGTCAATTCCTACTGCAGTGTGTATGGGACCATCGGGATTCGACCGTCGATCGATGGAAACGTGTTTACTCTTCGGGTGAATCACATTTTTGCTACAGTAGGTCGATGGTTGCTGTCATCGAGGTGAACGGCGATTCGAAACGTGCTGCGCGTCACAGACGCAGGCTGGTGAGAGCAGTATTAGACTACTGGAGACATTCTCCTGCTCTTGCATGAGACCTGTGGTAGCAACCGAAGACACGCTGACAGCTGCGAACCACTTGCATCTCTTCGTACTTGATGTCTTCCTCGACGCGATGTCATCTTTCAGCAGTGTAATTGACCTTGTCTCGGGATTAGTGATTTGAGGAGTATTGTAGTGAACTCAAGTTGGTGTCTCGGCGACCAAATTCGCCTGATGTAAATCCCATGAAACCTATTTGGTTCTCTATCGGGCGTCATCACCGTATACGCAAATCAGCGGCACGTTATTTACGCAAATTACATGACCTGTGCGTAGACATCTAACGCCACATACTTCTATAAACCCACGAAGGAACTGTCTGATTACTGTTACGCAGAATCAGTGATGTATTTCGTTCCAAAGACGGACAAACAAGCTATTAATCAGGTGGTCATAATATTTTGGCACATCAGTGTATAATTATCTGCATAGAAAAAAGCATATGTCAAAAACAATCTAGTGACAATATGGGCAACACTATAAAAAACAGTACACAATTAGAAGTATAGAAATAACAAACAATGATGTATGAAAAAGTGTGCTGTAGAAAAGGTAAAAATGTATAGTTCTGCAAAGCCGAAAAATTATACTACAAGTATCAGTGTGTAATGAACAAAGAAACCAGAAATGTGCTAGCATACGGAATTTCCTGATGTAGACGAAAAAGCAAACATAAATTACCTTAAGTAAAAACTAACAAACTTTTAACAAACTGTTTTTCGATCTTAGAAACAAGTCACAATGTAATTATCTTTAATTACAGACCACCAAAGACGCTCTGCTTCAATAAAGCGAAACGTGCCTGGTGAGAAAAACACGCATCTTCTTGTAGTTGCAACGAGGGAACAATATCCTAAGGAACTGTAAAAAATGGATAATATGGTTACACAAATGAAAAATTTAATGTTATACAATCATAGACAATAAATGTTACAAAGAATGTTAAGAAAGGTAGGAAAATATTTTTGCTTAACATGCGTGATAGGAAATTTAATTGCAAAGTTTCTCAGTAATCAATTTTAAATATTGAACAGGGAGAACAAAAATGTAGAACAAAAATGGACTTCATTTTGAAGCATTGTGCAATGCATTTTAGACTATAATGTACCGACCCAATTTGGAAGAATAGTAGCGACCCACTGTGATAGAATAGCTCCCTTAGAATGTTGTTGGGAAGGCAAAGGGAGCTTTATAGATTTATGCGAAGTCAAAGTATAGTTCACAAGCAAAAGCTAAACAAATGATCGTAAGAAGAGTAATACGAGAAGCGTTCAGTGAACTCTAAAGTTGAAGACAACCGACCTGACGAAAAATCTTTAGAAGTTTTGGTTTTACGTAAATCAGTAGGCGGAACGAAAATGAAATGATCGTCTGGTATAATTTGGTGGAACACACCGTATGTTGTTGTTCAGCCGACTGAGGCAAGTCTTCTTATGTGACATCACTCTGGTGACTTGTGCATCGACGAAAATAAGATGAAATGGAGGCAACACAAATAGCCAGTCCCCGAGAAAATAAAATCTCCGACTGTGCTGGGAATCGAACATAGGAGCCCTCACTCTGGGGCACGAACGTTAACTACAAGACCACGAGCTGCGGACAAGCAGAATGAAATAAACTATTCAGTCCACCAGTGACCATAAGGGCACTGAAATGGACGATGAAAAAGTCTAAAATACTGAATTCCATGTTCCGAAATTGTTTCACCAT
This sequence comes from Schistocerca cancellata, assembly GCF_023864275.1. NCBI lineage: Eukaryota > Metazoa > Arthropoda > Insecta > Orthoptera > Acrididae > Schistocerca > Schistocerca cancellata. The sequence goes on from NC_064633.1 coordinate 188,382,683, forward strand.
GGAATATCGTGATATGGTTCCTATTTTCAATCATCGCACGAATGATGAAATAGCTGATTTAGAGATATGTGATGACATAATACAAAATCAATTAAAATCTCGCAGTAGTCGAAAGGTATCTGGACTGGATGAGATAGTTTGAGGTTCTACTAAAATGTAATTGTCGTGTGACTAGGGCCTCCCGTCGGGTAAACCATTCGCCCGGTGCAAGTCTTCAGATTTGGCTCCACTTTGGTGACTTGCGCGTCGATGGGGATGAAATGATGATCATTAGCACAACACAACACCCAGCCCCTGAGCAGAGAAAATCATCGACCCAGCCGGGAATCGAACCCTTAGGATTGACATTCTGTACTGTAGTTGGCTGCTGTTTAATGTTTTTTCAGTTTCCTTTCGAAGAAACCCAGAGGTTTATCAGCTTGCCTGGAATGTGTAGTTGAGAGGTTATGCATCAGATTTGATGTTTTAAAACTCTCACGTGACAGTGCTTCACCGCAAATTACGTACTGAAGTTTGTTATTCATGACAACAAAACTATACTTCAAATAACTGTCACCGGTATTTTTTTTCCATTTTGATTCGTTTCCGCCACTGCTACTTGTGCCAGACGTGGAGGGCTGCGCAGACCTTGTGAGAAACTTCACCATTTTTCGCTCGCTCGGAGCGAAGCGCAAAGACAGTAACGACGTCCGCACTCGCTGGCGTACTTGCCGCGCCGAAGAAATACACATACAGGGCGAATCACCTAAAACTTGCATCGCATATATTGCGCAGATGGAAAGTGCTATTGATGTGCGATTTTCACTGAAAGGATTGGTGCTCAGGGGCTCTACTGTTAGGCAACAAACAGATTGTAATAATACTTAGAAAGTGTATTTCTGTACAAACATATGCTTTTTTTAAAATGGAACGAAGCCTATTGACATTAACAAACCAAGATTAGGGTAAATTATAATGTCATTGGTGTGTGTTACAGGATTCTAGTGCAAATCGTTTACGAGATATCCTATTTTGAAAAGTTTCCGCACCGACACTTCTCTGTGGCATCCGACCTGCATAGTTGGCAGGTACGATGTTATGTTTGCTCACAGTGTGTTTGTGTGTTCTTTGAGTGCACTACGACTTGCCAGTCAGTCAGTGTGTGATAGTCCAAACACTACCTAGGTCGTGAGTGAACGATTGGATTTACCAATGCAGAAAGAGACGGCATGCTCTTGGTGTATGGCGAGTGTAGGAGGAATGCAGTTCTTTCTTGTACGGTTTATGTAGTGGGCTGACAAGACAGCCAGTCCACAGTCACGGGTAACCGAAAGCACGCGTACACACACACACCGGCTGGCGTGAGTTCTGGAACAGGATACTTTGTGAATGCTATAGAGAAAAGTATGCAGCTCCTCGGATACTTAACTTTATTCCATCACTGTGTTACGTCGCTCTTGACGATACAAGTGAGACTTTAATTACAAGCACTGTAAGGCTAATGGCGCCTTGCTAGGTCGTAGCCATGGACTTAGCTGAAGGCTATTCTAACTGTCTCTCGGCAAATGAGAGAAAGGCTTCGTCAGTGTAGTCGCTAGCAAAGTCGTCGTACAACTGGGGCGAGTGCTAGTCCGTCTTTCTAGACCTGCCATGTGGTGGCGCTACGTCTGCAATTACTGACAGTGGCGACACGCGGGTCCGACATGTACTAATGGACCGCGGCCGATTTAAAGCTACCACCTAGCAAGTGTGGTGTCTGGCGGTGACACCACAGTTTATGCGGCAAGATATCCCAATAGACGTCAAACATCTCTTCAACCAGTGACGTAAGAGTGGTAGTGAAACACCTAGACAACGTAACAGAAGGAAACAAGTGAGGACAGAAGAGGGGGAAGTTAATGATCTTGCTGCTGTTGCAGTTGATGCGCACGTTAGCTCCCGCGCGATTGCACGAGGGAGTGGTATGAACCAACGCATTCTCCATCGACCTAGTTTCCATCATTTTCTCATCTTGCTCTGTCAAGAGTTGCATGGAAACGATTATGAGAATCGTTTTGACGTTTGTACGTGGACATTAATACAGGATACTCCACATGTATCATGTATCTTGTTTAGTGGTGAAGCTACGTTTCACCAGGCCAGGTAAAACGCCGAATCATGCACTGTTGGTCTGTTGACAATCCCCATTTGCTTCGTCAGATGGAACGTTAGCGTCCATGGCGTGTAAAGTGTGGTGTGGGATAGTGAACCATCAGCTCATAGGATCGTGTTTCATAGAAGGAAGACTTAACGCGCACAGGTATCTCTGCCTCCTAGCACACCATCTTCCACGAATGCTAAAAGACGTTCCTCTGCAGACTAGGAGGTAGAACAAGATGACTGTCAAGTCCATAGTGCACGAAGTTCTACAGCATGTCTTCACGAATTGTTTCCAAATCCTTGGATTAGAGGCAGAGAATCTGTACTCTGGCCAACCTTTTTCTCGGATTCGACGCCTGTAGGCTTTTTTCTGCGGGGAAAGTTGAAAGGCGCTTTCTACAAGGTCGTAGCGAGTACACCCGATGGTATGAAACGACGTACTACTGCAGCCTGATCGGACATCGCTAAAATGCTAGCAGGTACACAACAGTTGTTCCACACCAGACTGTAAGCGTGTATTTCTGCTGCTGGTGATCAATTTGATCACAACCTCTAATGGTCAGTTGTCTCATTGCTGGTCAGAATCCGCATAACTAGTGTGTGAACTTGTGTTGTTCTTTAGTGTGTGCTACCATAGGTACTGTAAGGGCGTCGGTGAGGGAATTTCCCAAAACACGATATCTCGTTAAAGACTCTCACTAGAATATTGAAATAAACAGTACTGACATTCTAATTTAGCCTACTTTACGTCTGTTAATGTCAATAGGCATTGTTACACTTAAAAAGGTGTGAGAATCCCTGACTACCAATCCATTCTGTCAAAACCGCACATTAATATTTGCTGTACAACAAGTTTTGGATGATTCTCCACATATATCACCGCTCGCACTTTGCACAGTGCACTTGATTTCTCGATCATTATAGTATCGATAGAACGAAAACAAATAATTGGCTTTTGAAATCACGAATATTGTTTCACTGTGTTTTGAGGGTCACTAGAATCTTTTTACTTGCAAAAGGATCGCGTACTCAAAAAGTTTAAAAAACACAGATCTAGGGAATGAGTGATTTCTGCGGGGTCTGGTACTTGACCTTGAACGTAAATAAGTGTAACTTACTGCATGTAAATAGGCGAAGAAATGAATTACTGTTGGATTAAGGTACTGGAAAAAATATCACTGGAAACATTAACAAGCATTATTTGCACGTCCACTTGCAATGGAACAGCAAAGAGGGACAATGATAATGATAAATCAGGTATCCACTGTCATACACCCTAAAGAGACTTGCAGATGGGGGTTACAGCAAACGGTCCAAGCTCATAAAGTGAAATACTGAGCATATCTGCAGCTGAGATGAAGACATTATGGCTGCAGAGAGACAGAACTCTTTTCACTTGGTCCCTTCGTGAATGGAGAGCCGAAACCCACCGACTACGAGCGTTATGGAACACCTTTTGCATTGCTCTACTGAGTGACTCACAGGGTAGGGAGTAAGCGGACATTCAAACCTTCCTTGCAGTCAGCTATTCCTACACTCACAATCAGTTCTTTGCACTTCGACCAGTTGTGTTTTTGTAGATCCCACCGACTCTGTTTTCGGATCGCTGACGTCTTCCAGCGTGGCAGCCCGTGACCGCTGTGTTTCGGCCATTAGCTGTTAGTAGGTCGAGTCTGTTTTTGTGGTGCCTGCCCACTGCCTTGAAACAGTTGCCGCTTCTGCTTATCTGGAGTGACCGGAGAGCTGATAGGGTTTCCGGTAGTTGCGTAAGCAGACCGTGCCTTCAAAACATGGATAAACTTCCGTAGTTCACTGGGCTACCGTGGCGACTGAATTTTGTTACCCATACTTGATAAAATCTCGAAGTCATTTATGTGTCGATATACGAATGTATTCAGGTGCATCAGAGGCATTAATACGTTAGTGATAGCCTGTATATCTGATAATAGAGATAACCTGTATATTTGATTGGTATGCCTTCAACAGGGTGTAAGTAGGCTGTTTATGTTTTTTTATTGGCAACGTTACGTAGCGCTCTGTATGAAAATCACTGGCTGTGCTGTGTGCAGTCTGTGGTGTTGTTCCATTGTGTCTAACTGTTCCTGTGTTTGTCTCTGGTGTTGTTCAATTGTGTCTAACTTTTGAAGATTTTGTTCCATTGTGTCTAACTTTTGAAGATTTTGTCCCATTTGTTTCTGATTTTGTTCAAGCGTTGTGTCTAACTTCTGTAGCCTTTGTCCCATTTGTTGCATTAACTGTAATTACACTGGTGTCTGAAACATGTTCCTCAGTGCTATTCGGCAGTGCATTTGAACCGGCAATATTCGCATTTTGAAAAGCAGAAAATGTGTCTTGATTTATTTGAGAAAACGGTGAGGACGCAAAACTTGAATCTACAGTATTTGCAAGATTGTGTTCTGTCATTTCGGAATCCTGAGGCAAGCTGTTGCCGACCGATCGATCGATAATGCTTCCCTGTTCACTAATTGTTTCACTGCCTACACCATTATTTGACGCCCGCTCCATTTCCCTATGCACAGTTACCAAATTACTACTTTGAATATTTGTTAATTCATTACACAGTGGTGCTGATAAGCTACGCTCGTCGTCACTATTATTTCTCAGTTTACTTTGGAGCCTAGTGTTACGTTTTTCACACGCCATTATTGTCACAATATTTTACACGATAACACAGAAAAGCACAATTTGAAGTGCAAAAAGGAGAACACATTAACATAGCACTGAAAATAATATCTAGTTAATTGCAAGCGTAGCTGCGAAATACTTGGTGCAAATCTACATACATCCCACAACAACAATGAAAGACTGCAACTACAAAGGAGATTCTCTCTACAATTACGCGCTAGCAATAAACAAAAGCTACACTAATTACAGAAACTACAAGAAAAAGTCAGAAGATTCCAGTGAGGTATCCTCGGCTAAGGGTCGACATATGGAACGTCCCCTTAGAACAATTATACATGACTATGTTTAAACTGACACACAATATTCTTTAGCGCAACGCAATCTGACTTTCAAAAATCCCTGCAAAAGAATGGCCCTGACTAACATTAATCTATACCTTTCACAAATCACTTACCTCACCAAAAATCTCCGTTACTCGAACTACTGCAATACAGCGAGCGCCACTACTGCCAGCTAAATAAAAGATTCAAACTACGGAAGGCACTAACTACTGATAGGCATAGTTAGCAAATGAAAGATTTTAATAGAGAACAAACAATGCATTTACCTTAATAGTCATAATGTATAAAGCAGTTCATGATATCCAGTATTACAAATTTCAAAACTCCGCCATCTCTCTCCTCACATCCACCACTGCTGGCGGCTCACCTCCAACTGCGCAACGCTACGCGCTGTTCACATCCAGCTGCCCAACGCTACAATGGCAGACAACAATGCAAACTAGCCACAGACTGCACACAGCACAGCCAGTGATTTTCATACAGAGCGCTACGTAACGTTGCCAATAAGAAAACATAAACAGCCTACCTACAAGGGGTATATTTTGTGGCTGATACTGTAGTCCTCTAATACAGGAGCAACGTACAGCATCTTAAATACGATTTGTTTATTAGAACTTAAAGTTTCGTATTTAATAATGATATCCTCAAACCGCCAAAAGCTGCTTTATTAATATTTATTTTATTTACAAGTAGTTTCTGTCAAGGATCATCATTAGTTCATCACAGTAATATAAGTAGATAGAGGAAGGGCATTTGTTTGACATCAGATGTACAGCTGCAATACCCCATTTTTTTGTTTTGGGTTATGATTTGAACCCGGATGTTTATGTACTAACACTTGTACCTTGATCAGACATGTATCTTGCGCCAATCATATATACCTAGTCTTTACTCTCTAATTTCAGGTGTATTCACACCAGACGCTGCCTAATTAGGCATAAGTATAGCCAGCTACGTTACAGAAGGAAGGAGCAATTATTTCAGTTTCCTACATATACTGACGGTAAAAAAACATTTTAACACCAAGAAGGAGTTGTGAGACATAAACGGAAGCTGGCAGACGTGTTTCTATGTCTGAAATATGATGTACATTCAGATATTAGTCACATTACAGTAGCGCTAGTAACGACACTATGAGGATACAAATCAGGATTCGAAAATTGTGGTAAAGTATGGGACCAAACTGCCGAGGTCATCGGTCCCCAAGCCTACACACTACTTAATCTAACTTAAGCTAACTTATGCTATGGACAACACACACACCCATGACGAGGAAGGGCTCCAACCTCAGACGTGGGGAGACGCACGGATCGTGACAAGAGGCTTCGACCGCGCGGCTACCCCGCGCGGCGTACAAATCAAGTTTGCTTTAAATACACGCTGCAATAGAGTGAGCGTTAGTAAACATTGAGATTGGACATGTTAAGTTGATTTTGGTCAAGAATGCCTTTAAGATGACAAAGATGCCATTATCAACATCTCACTGAATTTCAAGGAAGTCGTGTAATAGTGCTGCGACAAGCTGGATGTTCCTTCTGCGATATTGCAGAAAAACTCTGTAGGAATGTATCAGTTGTACATGATTGCTGGCAGCGTTCGTCACGAGAATGTACGGTCGAAAGAATTCCGGGCTCCGAACAGCGACGTGGCACTATTGTCACGGGAAATTTCCCATCACACCCTCCTCAGATTTTGTGGTAAGAGAACCCAACAGACTGCGTTTCAAAAACTGAACCCAGATCAAGCATGAAAACGGAAGAAAGTGTACTGAACTGTGAATGAAAAGCAAAATAGAAACAGTGAACGGTCCAAGGACAAGACATGCAATATAGATCAGCACGCAAGAACGGAGGGGTTGTGGTTAACGCCAGCACGGTAGCTCAGCGTGTTCGGCCAGAGATGACTGGTCTCTATAATAAAAAAACTGAGGGAACGGATCAACAACGATCTTCAACGGATGTCATCTGACGTCCACTACGGTGAAATACAACTAACAATAACGAACAAAATGCAAAAAAAGTGGCTACGTTGTTGGCCTGCCAAGTGGGCGAGCCGTGTTCAGACCTCCCTCGTGCCAACATTTTTTTTTTCCTCCGCTGTTCGCTGTATTCAAATTTGAGTCTGCGTCGTGGTGTAACGTCCGTCCCACCAGCGAGGTGTAGGGAAGGAACCTATAATGACAGATGATTCTGCACAACTACTCTATTAGCAGCCGAAGGGAAGTCGCTCTCGAATGGGGATCGCAGACTTTCGATGACAAGGCGACAAGTCAACCGATCCTCCACCGGAAAACGTGTCTGGTGTGTCATACACGGCATTAGTGACAGTACGTGTGTCATATGATAGGAATCTTTCACTGGCGCACCTAATTTGTACGGCCATCCTGATTTTTACGTTTTCCGTGATTTTCCTAAATCGCTTCAGGCAAATGCCAGGATGGTTCTTTTGAAAGGGCATCGCCGACTTCCGTCCCCAACCTTCCCTAATCCGATGCGCCCGATGACCTCGCTGTTTAGTCTACTCCCTCAAATCAACCAACCTAATTTGTATGCCTGGTAAGTGAGTGAGATGTGCCTCATTGTCCGATTTAGGTGTTCGTATGAATGTGAATGTGGTCCCTCGGAAAAGAAATTATGAAAACATGATTGTTCGTCACATACGAGGTGCGACAATAAAGTAATGAGACTGATGTGAAAAAAATGTTGCTTACCGTTTTAGTCAAGTTTAATGTTGTCTCAAAAGTAGTTGCATTCTGATCGCACACACTTTTTCCAGCGCTTCTGCCATTGATGGTAACATCTTCTGTAATGTCCTCCACGATCCTCGTCACAGGCTTTTGGCCTTCTTGTATTGTTAGAAAATGGTGTCCCATGACTGCCGTTTTGACACTTGGAAATAGGAATAAGTCACACGGAGCGGTATCTGGTGAATAAGGTGGCTGTGGTAGTAATGAAATTTGTTTTGAGGTTAAAAATTTCTGTACTGACAGAGCAGTATGGGATGGCTCTTTATCGTGATGCAAAATCCAATTATCAGCAATGTTGTCACGAACACGAAGTACTCTTATACGAAGCCTTTCTAAAATTTCTTTGTAGTGATATTGGTTAACTGTTTGTCCAGAAGGCACCCACTCTTAATGAACAATTCCCTTGGAATCAAAGAAGCACACAAGCATGCATTTAAAAAAAACGGTTCAAATGGCTCTGAGGACTATGTGACTTAACGTCTATGGTCATCAGTCCCCTAGAACTTAGAACTACTTAAACCTAACTAACCTAAGGACATTACATAACACCCAGTCATCACGAGGCAGAGAAAATCCCTGACCCCGCCGGGAATCGAACCCGGGAACCCGGGCGTGGGAAGCGAGAACGCTACCGCACGACCACGAGCTGCGGACGCATGCATTTCACTTTTGACTTTGACATGCGAGCTTTCTTTGGTCTGGGCGACCCCTTTGTGTACCATTGCGAACTTTGGCGTTTTGTCTCTGGATCGTACTGAAAAAAAAAACCAATTTTCATCACCAGTGATAACACAGCTCTACAATTCTGGATTGATTTCCGTTTGCTCTAACAGATCGGCTGCCACATTTTCCGTGTTTCTCGCTGTTGGGGTGTGCGATTTTTGGGGACCATTTTTGCTCAAATCTTTCTCATAGCAAGATCTTCAGTTATTATTAGAGGAACCGTTTCTCGATTGACGTTCAGTTCTTCTGCAATCATTTTCATGGATAATCTTCGATCAGATCGTACGAGTTCAGCCATCCTGGCCAAGTTGCCATCCGTCTGTGAGGTTGATGGTCGTCCACTGCGGTCTTCATCTTCAACATTCGTTTTGCCCTCACTAAAACTTGAGCTCTTGACATAACCACGACTCCAAAAGCCTTCTGATGCTTAACGTAAGTTGTCGTCGCGTTTCCATCCAGTTTAACGCATGCCGTTGCCCAATATTATGCGGTTCCATTTCCATGACGAGAGACACAAACACGTTTTAACTTATTACAGCACATCGCACAACTGAGCAGTTGATCGATATGCCGCTTCGACTAGAAGCAGCTTATAGACCAAGGTCAAAGATATTGTGCCTACACAAGTCTGCAGGGTTGCCACATGTTACAAAGAAGATCAGTCTCATTACTTTATTGTTGCACCTCGTAAGCTGTAACAAATGGACGCAACAGTTTCACAATCACACAGCTTCTCTGTGCTGTGGCAAAACATATGTTTTAACGTTTTTTGAAGTTGCGTTCCGTTTTGGAAGATTTTACTCTTGAATTCTTTTTTTGTAACATAGTTCACACCCATTTATTTGTTGCTTTCATTTCTGTGGGACATCTATGTGGTATCTCGCCTGCTCTCACTATTCATCACATTTACTTGCTACGGTAACGTCTTCTTACCACACGACTCATATTATATACCCAATGTACAGTATGACAACTGCCAAGACCACAGAAAAAGAGCAAAATTTCAATGAGCGGACAGACAGTTCATAATCTTGTGAATAAATAAATAAATAAATAAATAAAAATAGACGACACGAGGAAGTTCTGAATACGACTGGCATACTCCACAGTCCAACACCATGACCACTTTACCACGACGCCGCGGCTGCAGATATGCTCAATATTTCACTTATCTCTAAGTCTGAGAGGGGTACGATGGGAAGTTTTCCTTTCGTGAGGGAAGGTGCAACAGGTCTACTAAAGAGACTGCTTACACCACGCTTGTCCGCCCTGTTCTGGGTATTGCTGTGCGGTGTGGGATCGGCATCATGTGGGACTGACGGATGACATCGAAGAAGTACAAAGAAGGGCAGCTTGTTTTGTATTATTGCGAAATAGGGGAGTTAGTGTCACAGACATGATACGCGAATTGGAGTGGCAATCATTAAAACAAAGGCGTTTTTCCTTGTGATCGGATCATCTAATGAAATTTCAGTCACCAGTTTTCTCCGCCGATTGCGAAAACATTCTGTTGGCACCCAACTTCATAGGGAGAAATGATCATCATGATAAAATGAGAGAAATCAGGGCTCGCACAGAAAAATTTAAATGCTCCTTTTTTCCGCGTGCCGTTCGAGAATGGAACGGTAGAGAGACAGCTTGAAGGTGGTTCATTGAACCGTCTGCCAGGCACTTTATTGTGAATAGCAGAGTAATCATGAAGATGTAGATGGTGTTCAGCTACTGGTTCTGGCGCATTGCTGCATCTACATCAGTAATATGAGCAGCAGTTCACACCATAGTGATACAACGAACTGTTACAACCCTGTTAGTCCAACGACAGCTCCGAGACAGATACGCTGCAGCGTGCATTCCGTTCACCCGAAACCACCGTCATGTGCAAATTCAGTGGTGTCAATCCAGAGCTCATTGGAGGCCAGGGTGAAGATATGTTGTGTTTTCTAATGAAAGCTAGTTCTGCCTCGGAGCCATTGATGGCCCTGTGTTGGTTAGGAGGAGGCCAGTTGAGGTCCTGTAATCCACCTGTAATCAATCTGTCTGTATGTTAGATAAACTGGACTTACACCTGGAGTTACGGTCTGAGGTGCGGTTTCATATGACAGTAGGAGCACTCTCATGGTTCTCCCACGCACCCTGATTGCAAATTTGTATCTCACTCTGGTGATCAGACGTATTGTGCAGCCATTCAGGAACAGGTTTCCAGGGGATATTTGCCAAAAGGATAACGCTTGCCTATATACCGCTGTTGTAACCCAACATGTTTTATAGAGTGTCGAGAGGTTGCCTTGGCCTGCTCGATCACCAGATCTGTCTCCAATCGAGCAAATATGGGACGTCGCTGGACTACCACTCAAGAGTCATTCACAACCAGCGTTGACCGCCATTGTATCGATCGAAACAAGTGTAACAGACTTGCAACACCATCCCACGAACTGACATCCGCCAACTGCACAGCACAATACATGCTTGCATGCTTGAAGTCAACATCCCGGCGGTTACACGGGTTATTAATAAATCAGCATTTGGCATCTGCAATTACTTATCTCTCGCTTACATTAACCTGTGATATTACAATGTTAAAAATGTTAGCTAGACAAATGTATTCCAGAAATTTCATTGCTGTACTGTCCGCCCCCGGTAGCTGAGTAGACAGCGAGACAGATTATCAATCCTAAGCGCCCGGGTTCGATTCCCGGCTGGGTCGGAGATTCTCTCCGTTCAGGGACTGGGTGTTGTGTTGTCCTAATCATCATCATTTAATTCCCATCGACGCGCATGTCAGCGAAGTGGTGTCAGCTCGAAAGACTTGCACCCGGTGTACGGTCTACCCTAGGAGAGGCCCTAGTCACACCACATTTTTGTTTTTATTACTCTACTTTATTTTCTGATGTTGCGATTTTTTCCGCCAATATATATTTTTGTTTTTTCCGACCTAAAAGCATTTTTTTTAGCCGTCCGATGTGGCCGAGCGGTTCTAGGCGCTTCAGTCTGGAACCGCGTGACCACTACGGTAGCAGGTTCGATTCCTGGCTCGGGCATGGATGTGTGTGATGTCCTTAGGTTAGTTAGGTTTAAGTAGTTCTACTTTCTAGGGGACTGATGACCTCAGATGTTAAGTCCCATAGTGCTCAGAGCCATTTGAACCATTTGAACAATTTTTTTGTCATGATTTCATTGTTGTTCCAGCTATATATGCACAAATAAAATCAAACTAAAAGTTTAATAATTATGATAGACCTTTATCTTAATAACTATGCTGTGAGTTTTCACACCATTTTGTTATTTTAGGCTATATTTATTGAAGTGGGAGAAAAATTGTACTTTGAGCTAGTTGCTGACACTGCATCATGATCATGACCCGAGGCACTTTCTAACACACATTTACAACACGGAAATAGAGATTAACAATATAGAAATGCTACATGGGCTAAAAACTTTAAGACAATTTGTTACTTTTAAATCTTTATTAACATGAATTTATAGGTTTAATTTGTTAAGCGCCGGCCGCGGTGGTCTCGCGGTTCTAGGCGCTCAGTCCGGAACCGTGCGACTGCTACGGTCGCAGGTTCGAATCCTGCCTCGGGCATGGATGTGTGTGATGTCTTTAGGTTAGTTAGGTTTAATTAGTTCTAAGTTCTAGGGAACTGATGACCACAGATGTTAAGTCCGATAGTGCTCAGAGCCATTTTTTTTGTTAAGCAAAATAATTACTTATATGTGTGTTTATTTGGATGTTCAGTTTTTTTGCACCTTGGTCGAAATACAAAATTGTCTCTATGATATAGACTTTTAATAAATTGATTATTTATTGTAATTCATTTTATGGGAAATAAGACAAGCAAGACATCTTCAATTACTGCATCTGCTATGATGCTCGAAGTAAAAGTCCTTTCCTTACATATTCGCGTAATGAAAACGAATAAAATATGTAAGAAGATAACTAAAATCACAAAAATATTTTAGTAAATATTTGCCATAAACAATGCTTTCAACTGAAATCAGTTTATGAATTATTTGCAAGAATACTACGCTATCTTGATATTTATTAACGTATACTAGAAACACGAAAAGTACGTAAAGAAGGTACATTTTACATTATTTAATTTTTATTTTGACAGTCTGTGTTGCAGTAATAAAATAAAGTTATTTTTAGTGACATCTGTTTACTACAATTTCAAAAATATGGCTCTGAGCACTATGGGTCTTAACTTCTGAGGTCATCAGCCCTCTAGAACTTAGAACTACTTAAACCTAACTAACCTAAGGACATCACACCATCCATGCCCGAGGCAGGATTCGAACCTGCGACCGTAGCAGTTGCGCGGTTCCAGACTGTAGCCATCCCGGCCGGCACTACAATGTCAATCTTCACTGTAATTAATAAGGTATCCTACCTTATCACTCTTTTAGAAGTGAAACGAACGAGAAAGTAAAAAGTTCAGGTAAAGGCAAAGTCGGTGGCACAGGATCGTGATTGCAATATAGGTCTGGCTGCAGGCGGAGTGCTGCGTTCCTTTGCCACAGCACTATAGATTAGGGGGGATAGTGGGCCATCGCCAAGGTTACCTTTCATCCCCGAGGAATAGCGCCGGTACTTAAGTGATAGCGTCTTTAGCAAGCTGTAACGAGGGTAAATTCCTACCCTACCTGGGATTTGAACCCGAGACCTCCACGGCCAGTCTAGTGCTAAATCTGCTAGATCAGCAAGGCCATGGACAACCAAGCGCTTCTCTAAATTCTCGGCAACCATCGAATAGTGCCGATTTCAAAGAATGTTTTGGTGGAAAGAAAAAGATATCTCCACATCACACGACGTTGACGATGTGAATTTTAGATGAAGTATTCCTGGAAATATGTATGCCGGAGCGTTATTTTCTTCTCCCATTCAGAAGTTTGCTAATCATAGCAAAATTCGAGTAGCCCGCATTTGTTGCCAAAACAGCATCAGGCACAATCACTACATTCTGCTCAATATCGCATTTAATGTCGGTCTGCTTGCGTTTGACGTTCTCAACGATTTGTAACAAGTTGTGAATAGGGAACCCAAGAGATTCTAACTTTTTAATGCTGATAGCAAGGAAGCTAAAGTTGCTTAGCTCAGGGTTTCCCTAACAGTGTTCCGCTGAACACTGGTGTTTCGCCAAAACTGAAGTAGTTCTTGAAACACCCGCTACTAAACCCACCGTTATTGACTACTGAATTATAGCCTAATAGTTTAAAGCAGTTTGACCGTGTGCAACGGATAAAGGCTGATCTGTTAATATTAGCACGGGAGTTCAATTGCAACAAAGCTAATTAAGATGTCAGGTAGCAATAATCGGTGCATACTTTGTTGTTAATATTCTATATTGTAAGTAGGCTGTTTCTGTTTTCTTATTGGTAACACCACATAGCGCTCTGTATGAAAATCACTGGCTGTGCTGTGTGCAATCTGTGGCCAGTTTGCATTGTTGTCTGCCATTGTAGTGTTGGGCAGCTGGATGTGAACAGCGCGTAGCGTTGTGCAGTTGGAGGTGAGCCGTCAGCAGTGGTGGATGTGGGGAGAGAGATGGCGGAGTTTTGAAATTTGTAAGACTGGATGTCATGAACTGCTATATATATTATGACTATTAAGGTAAATACATTGTTTGTTCTCTATTAAAATCTTTCATTTGGTAACTATCCCTATCAGTAGTTAGAGCCTTCCGTAGTAATTCAGCAAGGGACTGGATAACAGCATCGCTGGTTCTAAGGACAAAAAAAAAAAAAAAAAAAAAAAAATTGTGAGTGCACAAGTGGTGGTTTATGGACTTGCTATATTATCCGCAAGACTCTTCAATGATGATTGTGCACCTGCACAGTCACAACAGATGGCTGCTGGCCATCTCTACAAGGACTACAGTGGGTCTACACCTTTGCTGACTCACCAGTACCATTATTTCTACAAGGACTGCAGTGGGTCTGCACCTCTGGTGGCCCACCAATACCATACTCTCTACCAGAACTACAGTGGGTCTGCTCTTTGATGACCTACCTACCAACATTCTTCAAAACTTCGACTGACTCTGCTGTGGGTTTGCTCTGTTGTACCTGTCTGCATGTCGAGAGTCAGCACTGTCTTTCCGTTGGAAGGACATCACTACTTCTTCAAGACTGCATGGGAATCCACTACTTCCGTGTGCATTTTCTTTTATTGTTCAGACTTTGAGAAAAACACTGCAATTTTACTGTGATGAATGATCAGGACTGTCTTTATGGACTGTGAGAAAATTTTAGCTTTTGCCCAACATTGTATTAATAAGTGTGTGCATTTGATTTCTTTGTTATTGTAATTATAAAATTTTTTTCAAATCTGTATTGGCCACTGCCCAAAACAATTTGTAAAATTTTTTGTGGGGAGCGTGGGGGCTATGTAAGTAGGCTGTTTCTGTTTTCTTATTGGTAACACCACATAGCGCTCTGTATGAAAATCACTGGCTGTGCTGTGTGTACTCTGTGGCCAGTTTGCATTGTTGTCTGCCATTGCAGTGTTGGGCAGCTGGATGTGAACAGCGCGTAGCGTCGTGCAGTTGGAGGTGAGCCGCCAGCAGTGGTGGATGTGGGGAGAGAGATGGCGGAGTTTTGAAATTTGTAAGACTGGGTGTCATGAACTGCTATATATATTATGACTATTAAGGTAAATACATTGTTTGTTCTCTATTAAAATCTTTCATTTGGTAACTATCCCTATCAGTAGTTAGAGCCTTCCGTAGTTTGAATCTTTTATTTAGCTGGCAGTAGTGGCGCTCGCTGTATTGCAGTAGTTCGAGTAATGAAGATTTTTGTGAGGTAAGCGATTTGTGAAAGGTATAGGTTAATGTTAGTCAGGGCCATTCTTTTGTATGGATTTTTGAAAGTCAGGTTGCGTTGCGCTAAAAATATTGTGTGTCAGTTTAAGCACAGTCCTGTATAATTTTTCTAAGGGGAAGTTTCAATATCTTTCGTCTAAACAGCACGAATGAGGCAGTTACTCCCTTCGTCTGACAAAGTAATAACGGTTAACTCATCACAGGTCGCCTATTAATGTCGTCACATGCCAATATTCTTCATGTGGCGCTGAATACACAATCCTCACTGAAATCCAAATCCTGAGCGTCCGCTGCGGTTGTCGCGTGATCACGGTGCACAAATGAACAATTAAACACATCAAACAAATCACTCAATTAACGCCATTTCCGTATTTGCTGGAGGTCAGGCCGACGGCTTTGGGTGACACACACAGCCGTTAAACAATTGTAAACGCGGTCGGCCGTCATGCGGAAAACCGCCCTGCTCACTTAGCAGCCAACTACTTACCTGTCTCTGGCGCACTGGGCGCTCGACTATGCGTAGTGTCTATTGCGACCTGCGTGAGGCAAAGATATATTG
Organism: Schistocerca cancellata; assembly: GCF_023864275.1. Lineage (NCBI taxonomy): Eukaryota > Metazoa > Arthropoda > Insecta > Orthoptera > Acrididae > Schistocerca > Schistocerca cancellata. The sequence continues at coordinate 188,398,643 of NC_064633.1, forward strand.
TTCTCAGTACGTAAGGGGTGGTTGACCCCTTACACGCTTCACAAAAAACTGTTAATAACAAGGAGTTTTTTCGAAATTTCGACGATACTAATAATTTTTTAAAATTTTATTAAGATTTCTGTGTTATTAGTTATGATTTAAAATCGAAATAATCACTGAATAAGATAAGTTTTCTCAGTTTTAAATTTTATAAAAGTTCAAAATAAACGAGTTTGGGAATGCCTGCTGTAGATATTCATCACGACATTGTCGATTTTATATTCAGTGAAAGCATTTTGTGCCTCCAATGCTGAAACTGAGGATCCCGTCGAAAATGAATCCATCATAGATTTCACGCTTGAAAATATGCATTATCAAACCGGTAACTTCAGTCCATGGACTACACCTCGTTTGGACAGAGTCAGGCACCAAAGTTGGATTCAGGAGCAGTTCTCCATAGAGCGACACACGATCCGGGGCTTGGAGAAACACTTCCTTGGTGCAAGAAATTGTTTTATTTACGCATGGGTAGCTGCCAAACGCTAGCGTGGCGATACATTGCAGTACATGGGCCAGACAGATGAAGTGCATTAAATGCGGATGGAATAAACGTAGTGCAGTTTCCGCCTTCAGTATACAGGCCCAAGGATACTTTTTCACCTTCAGGTATCTCTGGTCACAATACTTCCGCCCGTACTCCATAGTTCTTAATCGGTAGATGTCACTAACAATCGGAAAACTTGGGAAAATCGGTATTCTGTCTGCTCCACCGCCATTGTCGACAACACCTATATCCTTTTTTTTTCTTTTTAAGAGAATAATGGCTCCTTGAATACCACTCACAATATTGTTATTGCATTAGCTTTCTTTTTGAGAAATGAAATTTCGAATCTTGAAAATGACCCAGAATCAAGTGCTTCATAATTCAACTCCAAACGCAATTGAAGACGTGCACTGTGAACAAAGGTAAGGTTCAAAATGGTTCAAATGGCTCTGAGCACTATGCGATTTAACTTCTGAGGTCATCAGTCGCCTAGAACTTAGAAATAATTAAACCTAACTAACCTAAGGACATCACACACATCCATGCCCGAGGCAGGATTCGAATCCGCGACCATAGCGGTCGCGCGGTCGCCACTAACATCTTTGACATACGACCAGAATTTCTTTGGGTTATGTGAAAGATGATTTGACAACATTATGCTACGGTAGTCATTGAAGGCATCACGCATTGCTTTCTTGCAAGCCAAACGCGTTTAATTCAGCATCTCTCTATTTGTAGCCCTACGCTTTTTCTTACACCTATTATGCAGAAGTCTCTGGTTCTTTAGAGTTTCTTTACAGTGACTGTGTGCCATTGAGGTTCCCTCCCATTATGGACTGTTCTACTGGGAACATATACACTCCTGGAAATTGAAATAAGAACACCGTGAATTCATTGTCCCAGGAAGGGGAAACTTTATTGAAACATTCCTGGGGTCAGATACATCACATGATCACACTGACAGAACCACAGGCACATAGACACAGGCAACAGAGCATGCACAATGTCGGCACTAGTACAGTGTATATCCACCTTTCGCAGCAATGCAGGCTGCTATTCTCCCATGGAGACGATCGTAGAGATGCTGGATGTAGTCCTGTGGAACGGCTTGCCATGCCATTTCCACCTGGCGCCTCAGTTGGACCAGCGTTCGTGCTGGACGTGCAGACCGCGTGAGACGACGCTTCATCCAGTCCCAAACATGCTCAATGGGGGACAGATCCGGAGATCTTGCTGGCCAGGGTAGTTGACTTACACCTTGTAGAGCACGTTGGGTGGCACGGGATACACGCGGACGTGCATTGTCCTGTTGGAACAGCAAGTTCCCTTGCCGGTCTAGGAATGGTAGAACGATGGGTTCGATGACGGTTTGGATGTACCGTGCACTATTCAGCGTCCCCTCGACGATCACCAGTGGTGTACGGCCAGTGTAGGAGATCGCTCCCCACACCATGATGCCGGGTGTTGGCCCTGTGCGCCTCGGTCGTATGCAGTCCTGATTGTGGCGCTCACCTGCACGGCGCCAAACACGCATACGACCATCATTGGCACCAAGGCAGAAGCGACTCTCATCGCTGAAGACGACACGTCTCCATTCGTCCCTCCATTCACGCCTGTCGCGACACCACTGGAGGCGGGCTGCACGATGTTGGGGCGTGAGCGGAAGACGGCCTAACGGTGTGCGGGACCGTAGCCCAGCTTCATGGAGACGGTTGCGAATGGTCCTCGCCGATACCCCAGGAGCAACAGTGTCCCTAATTTGCTGGGAAGTGGCGGTGCGGTCCCCTACGGCACTGCGTAGGATCCTACGGTCTTGGCGTGCATCCGTGCGTCGCTGCGGTCCGGTCCCAGGTCGACGGGCACGTGCACCTTCCGCCGACCACTGGCGACAACATCGATGTACTGTGGAGACCTCACGCCCCACGTGTTGAGCAATTCGGCGGTACGTCCACCCGGCCTCCCGCATGCCCACTATACGCCCTCGCTCAAAGTCCGTCAACTGCACATACGGTTCACGTCCACGTTGTCGCGGCATGCTACCAGTGTTAAAGACTGCGATGGAGCTCCGTATGCCACGGCAAACTGGCTGACACTGACGGCGGCGGTGCACAAATGCTGCGCAGCTAGCGCCATTCGACGGCCAACACCGCGGTTCCTGGTGTGTCCGCTGTGCCGTGCGTGTGATCATTGCTTGTACAGCCCTCTCGCAGTGTCCGGAGCAAGTATGGTGGGTCTGACACACCGGTGTCAATGTGTTCTTTTTCCCATTTCCAGGTGTGTATATCCAGTGCGTGATCATTTATTCTTTTAAACTTGAGCCAAAGGTTCTCTACATGTTTCTGACCTGTGCTGAAAGTTTCAAGTTCCTCATGGAGATATGATTCTCTTGATTTATTTTACTGAACATTTATAACTTTCTGTTTGTTTTGGTTATCGTTTGTACTTTGATAACCATTGTTGCCGGTCAGTGACGCGTCATGGTCACTGATACTAGTTTCGATGTGAACATCCTCAAAGATGTCACGTCCATTTGTAGCCATTAGATCGAATATATGTCCATCATGAGTGGGGATCCCAACTATATGTTCTGGGTAGTTTTCAGAGAAGGCATTTAGCAATGCTTCACAGAATGTCTTATCACGTCCACCGCTAACAAAGCCGGCCGATGTGGCCGAGCGGTTCTGGAACCGCGCGACCGCTACGGTCTCACGTTCGAATCCTGCCTCAGGCATGGATGTGTGTGATGTCCTTAGGTTAGTTAGGTTTAAGTAGTTCTAAGTTATAGTGCTGAGAGCCATTTGAGCGGCTAACAAAACAGTAACTTCACCATTTAATTTTTGGATGATTAAAATGTACACCAATGATTACAGTATGGATGGGGAACTTAAGTCTTCTGACTGGTTTGATGGAGCCTGCCACAGGTTCCTCACCTGTGCGAACCTCTTCATCTCACAGTAGCACCAGCGTCCAACGTCCTCAGATTTTGTTGGATGTTTTTAGCGCAACGCAATCTGACTTTGAAAAATCCCTACAAAAGAATGGCCCTGACTAACAATAACCTATACTTTTCACAAATCACTTACCTCACAAAAATCTTCGTTACTCGAACTACTACAATACAGCGAGCGCCACTACTGCCAGCTAAATAAAAGATTCAGACTACTGAAGGCTCAAACTACTGATAGGCATAGGTAGCAAATGAAAGATTTTGATAGAGAACAATCAATGTATTTACCTCAATAGTGTTCAGAAGTCATAATATATATAGCAGTTCATTACATCCAGTCTTACAAATTTCAAAACTCCTCCATTTCTCTCCCCACATCCACCACTGGTGGCGGCTCACCTCCAACTGCGCAACGCTACGCGCTGTTAACATCCAGCTGCCCAACACTACAATGGGAGACAACAATGCAAACTAGCCACAGACTGAACACAGCACAGCCAGTGATTTTCATACAGAGCGCTACGTGGCGTTACCAATAAGAAAACCTAAATAGCCTACTTACAGTATCCGAATCTCTTTCTTCCCCTAGAATTTTTACAGAATCCACAAGCATCATGCAAGATGTAATGACGTAGTAATTCATTGCATTAACTTACAATTTGTTATTTTCCTTTCGTTATCAATTTATTAAGTAACTCACTTTGAAGCATTTTCGCGTACGAACAAATGTTTTGTGAAAGCAACAACCAGTGTCACCTGTTAGAGGCGTCTAAAAATATTTCAAGTGTTTTATTGTCTTCGCAAAGTTATAATTTTTTATTAATTTTCAGTGATATATTTTCGTTTATTTTATTGATGTAAATATCATAAAAACAGTAGAATGAGTCGTAGAAAAGACAATACTAATAATGTTTTTTTTTAATATTAGAGAGAAAGAGCTTGAAGCGTCTCCGAAATAAATTAAGAATAATAATGATAATACTATCTTGTCTTGCAATAAAATACTTGAGTTACTTACAAATAAGTAATAGACATCTGGATAACTGTGAGTGAAAGTAATAATGACCTGGAAATATAAATATAATGAAACCACTTGCAGGTACTTTTCAATTATTTTTTTAAGCATCATTGTATTCTACGAGGGTGAAATGTTGCTTGTATTAATCTTTAGTTATTGGTTCACGTTGTTAAGATCGCGAACTCAGGGAACGCCATAATATAAAGAATACCCCCCAACAGAAGAAGTCCTTTGAAGAATGAATATTTTCTGGTTACCAGACACAAAGGAGAAATGCATAGTCGTTAATTTACTTTAAGTGCTTCAAAATCCGTCCACATAGTATTACATACCTGAGCGTCGTACACCACTTCGACATATATAAACTGGTGTGTAAAATGTAACGACGAAAGTAACTTTCGCATGATGAGTCACTTCCAAGTAACATATCTCGATGGAACTTGGACCATACACAGACAGAACTGCTACAGTATAGTACAGAACTGAATCTAAATAAGTACGCAATAAAACGAACAGAAATGACACTTTTTTTTTCAAAGATAGTATTTCGGCTGAAGTCAGCGCGATTTGTGATAGTCGCCTGGACATTACAAAAGGCGAAACGTGGTTCTTAATAGGTGTTTGATTACCACGGGCGGCAATGCTGCTCTGTAACGTGCTCCCATGCTGAAATGCATCGTGTTGTGTATTCTGGATGGAAATACGGCGTGGTGTCGCAATTATAGCTTTATCTTAATTTCAAGGAGGAAGCCAATTTATTACAACGAGTGCAGATATTTACAGTCATTGATAACGCCGCGGGGGAATCATTTATCAGTACTCTAGCATAAATTTCGTTGCGGACGTCGACAATTCACTAAACTCTCTAGAGATAAGTAACATTCTGCCAATATTTGTAGACTTCGGAATGTCGGTTTGCCTGCAAATGAATAAATTACTAAATTTCAACTGTTACCACTAGTTACATTTCATTACATTTCAAAGAATTAGTTTCCACATGACGTATATCATCAATTTGTATATGAAGACCATCAAAGCCTTTTCTTAGCATTTCACTGACTATAAAAATCTTCATTATTATATTGCTTATTAATTTATCCGTTTTTATAAATTTGTACATGCGTTTGAATGTAGTGCCATAATACTGCTGTGTTTTTGTTGTGTGATGTATTATGCCAATAACATGTTGGTAGACTTAGTTGAAGGCCTTCTTCAATATTCTTGATGTCTTAATGCACAAGCTGCACAGGTCAGACCAATGTTCAAGAAAGGCAGTAGGAGTAATCCTCTGAATTACAGGCCCATGTCATTGACGTCGATGTGCAGCAAGAATTTGGAACATATCTTGTATTCGAACATTATGAATTACCTCTAAGAGAACGGTCTATTCTCACACAGTCAACACGGATTTAGAAAACATCATTCTTGTGAAATACAACTAGCTCTTTGCTCACACGAAGCTTTGAGTGCTATTGACGAGGGATTTCAAAGTAATTCGTATTTATAAATTTCCAGAAGGCTTTTGTCCTGTACCACACAAGTGGCTTGCAGTGAAATTGTGTGTTTATGGAATATCGTCTCAGTTATGTGACTGGATTCGTGATTTCCTGTCAGAGACGTTACAGTTAGTAGTAATTGACGGAAAGTAATCGAGTAAAACAGATGTGAATTTTGGCGTTTCCCAAGGTAGTGTTATAGGCCCTCTGTTCTTTATCTATACAAACGATTTAAGAGACGTTTTTCGTTGCGGCGGTATGTTCTCACGAAATATCAGTCACCAAATTTCTCCTGCGCATGCGAAAATAATTTGTTGACGCCATCCTACATATGGAGATACGATCATCATAGTAATAAAATAGGGGACATCAGAGCCCGCCCGGAAAGATGTAGATGTTCGATTCTTTGGCGCTCTGTTCGAGGTTGGAATAATAAAGAATTACTTTGAAGACGGTTCGATGAACTCTCTGGCAGGCACTTAAGTGTGATTTGCAGAGTATGTGTGTAGATGTCGATGTAGATGAACGCATGTCCTGTCGTGTCCTTCTCGTCAGTGATTTATGCATGTTCCTTTTGTCGCCGATTCTGCGGAGAACGTCCTACATCACCTAATTTTCAATCTATGGTATCACATTTCAAATCCTTCACTGCCGCTCTTTTTCCAGTTTTTCCACAGGACATGATTCACTGGCATATAATACTGCGCTACAAACGTACATTCACACAAATTTCTACTTCAAATGAAGGCCAACGTTTTAAATTAGCAGACTCGTTTTGTCTAAGAACTAGCTCGTTATTTTGCTCGTCTGCTTTTTTTATCCCATTGCCGCTTCATCCGTGGTGTACTGTTTTGCTTTCAAGGTTGCAAAATTTCCTTACTTCGTCTATATGGTGGTCCGCAGTTTTGATATTCAACTTATCTTCGATATCATTTCAGTTACTCCTCCTTACAATCGTCTTTCTACGGTTTACTCTCAATCCATAGTTGTGTGTTCATAAGACAGTTCAGTTCATTGAACAGTTCCTGCAAATCTTCATCATTTTCACTGATGACAGCTATGTCATCAACAGATCGCATCATTTATATCCCTTCGTCACGTATTTTTATTCCACTCCTGAACTTTTCATTTATTGCCATCATTCCTTCTTTGATGTATGGAATGAACAGTAGGGATGAAAGACTATGTCCCAGTCCTATACCCTCTGCAGTCGGAGCATTTCGTTTTTTGTGTTCCATCTTTATTGTTCTCTCTCGTTTCTCATACAATTTTATCCTCGTCTTTTCCTATACTTCGCCCCTGTTGTACCCGAGGCTTTCGAACATCTTTCACCATTTTACATTGTCGAATATTATTTCTAGATCGGTAGAACCTATGAAACTGAAGTCTGGCTTCTATTATCACCTGCAGCGTCAGAACTGACTCACGTTCTTTTACCTTTCCTAAAGCATAGCGGATCATTATCCAACAGATCTTCAGTTTTATTTTCATTCTGTAGTATATCATTCTAATCAGCATCTTGGATGCATGGGGCTTTAAGCTGGTTATGGGATAGGTCTCACGCTTTCCTGATCTTACAGTCATTGCTATTGTGTGGATGATATTTTCCCGAAACTCTGATGGTGTATCTCCGAACACATGCATTCTAAAAACTAACTTGATTAATCATTTGGCTGCCATATCCTGCAGTGATTTAATAAATTCCTGAGGAACGTTGTCTATGTCTTCCGCCTTATTTGATCGCAAGCATTGCAAAGCTCTATTAAACTTTCATCCTAATACTTTATGCCCTATGTCTTCTACACTGACACCTATTTCGTCTTTTATAACGTCATCAAAAGGCTCCTTCAGCTCGTAAAGGCCTTTTTCCACGTTTTCCATCTAGACACTCTCTCCCCTGCATTCAGCAGTGGAATTAATCTTGCACTCTTAATGTTGACGCCTTTGATTTTAATTTCACGTGAGGTTGCAGCCATTTCGGCTTGATTTCCCTGCATTTCCTGTTTATTTCATTCCTAAATGACTCACATTGCTGCATTCCTGTCTTTTTCTCAACATGTTTGAACTCTCCTCTTTCCTCGATCAACTGAAGTATTTCTCCTGTTATCAAAGGTTTCACTCCATTTACCATCCTTGTAAATATATCTGTCCAACTTCTGTGGTTTGCTCTATTCAGAGATGTCTATTCATCTTTAGCTGAACTTCTTATTGTGGTATTCATTAGTACACTATCTGCAGCGTCAGAGAACTTCAAATGCAGCCGATAATTCCTCAGTACATCATTATTCCACTACTTTCTATAATAATCCTTTCGAACGATTCTCTTAAACTTCAGTCTACTCTTCATCATTACTAAATTGTGATACGACACTGTGTCTCTCGTGGGTGCGCCTTACTATCCAACAATTCATTTCGAATCTTTGTCTGACCATGACGTAATCCAGCTGCAAGCTTCCCATGTCTCCAGGCCTCTAACAAGAAGAGGAGGAGATCTAACTGGAGTCTTCCTATGCCCCCAAAACCTGGACTTCCTCTCCTTCAGAGTTTTGAAAGTAGGGATTTCAGAAATTAAGTTAAACATGTCGTTTCACGCTAAAGCCATTGTGCAACAAGAGTGAAGCATTGTCAGAAGGGAGTACTTGTTCCATGTTTACTACAGACACAGTTCTGTGATGATGTTTGGTTTGTGGGGCGCTCAACTGCGTGGTTATCAGCGCCCGTACAATTACCCAATCTTTGCTCAGCCCAATTTCGCCACTTTCCTGGATGATGATGAAATGATGAGGACAACACAAACACCCAGTCATCTCGAGGCAGGTGAAAATCCCTGACCCGCCGGGAATCGAACCCAGGACCCCGTGCTCGGGAAGCGAGAACGCTACCGCGAGACCACGAGCGGCGGACTGAGACACAGTTCTGTTGCATCACGGGTAACAGAGGCATCGCAGTGGGGAGTCTAATAGTATGCATGTATTAAACGGGTGACCTAGAAACGGCAGAGAGGCTCCGTCCCGCCGTAGCCCTCAGTGGTTCACAACCCCACAACAGGCCACAGCAGTGCACCCACCCAACCGCCGAAACCATACCGAACCCAGGGGTGTTGTGCGGTTTTCGGCCCCCAGTGGACCTATGTTTGCGTGATAGAATAATTATGGTGTATGCGTACGTGGAAATGGTATTTGCGCAGCAATAGCCGACGTATTGCAACTGAGGCCAAATAAGGGGAACCAGCCCACATTCGCCGAGGTAGATGGAAAACCGCCTTAAAAACTATCCACAGGCTGGGCGGCACACCGGACCTCGGCACTAATCCTCTAGGGCGGTTGCGGTGGCAGAGCGGTTCTAGGCGCTTCAGTCCGGAACCGCGCGACTGCTAGAATCCTGCCTCGGACATGTTTGTGTGTGATGTCCTTAGGTTAGTTAGGTTTAAGCAGATCTAAGTTCTAGGGGACTGATGGCCTCAGATGTTAAGTCCCATAGTGCTCAGAGCCATTTGAACCATTTTAATCCTCTGGGCGGATTCGTGAAGGTGACCGGCACGCCTTCCCGCTAAGGAAGCAATGTGTTAGGCCGAGCGGCTAATCGGGCGGGAGAGTCTAATAGTGCGGAAACTGGAAACGTATTCCAGAGTTGAAGTACGCGGGACGGGGCGATTCTTATGGGCAAAACGTCTAAATTGCACATAGGTTCACAGCGAAAAATCTCGCGTGTGCGAACCAAATGCAATGTCGCTTCCAGCCGTATTGAAATGGTGCCGCCGGCCAGAGTGGCCGAGCGATTCTAGGCGCTACAGTCTGGGCGCTACGGTCACAGGTTCGAATTCTGCCTCGGGCATGGATGTGTGTGATGTCCTTAGGTTAGTTAGGTTTAAGTAGTCCTAAGTTCTAGGGGACTAATGACCTCAGAAATTAAGTCCCATAGTGCTCAGAGCCATTTGAACCATTTTTTGGAATGATTCCGCCAACTTCACCAAGGCCGCCATTCTGGAGTGTAGTGCTACATTCAATGAAAGTTACTTGGCCTCCCACAGTAATATGTAAGTCTATGGCAGAACTCAATAACTCTTTCTCCTCTCACTTTTTTACTACCAAGCCCAGATTAAGGGGAGCAACGGCTTTGCTGCAGTGGGTACACCGGTTCCCGTCATATCACCAAACCCGCTGTCAGGCGTGGCCGGCACTTGGGTGGGTGATCATCTGGGCCACGATGCGCTGCTTCCATTTTTCGGGGTGCACTCAGCCTCGTGATGCCAATTAAGGAGCTACTCGACCGAATGGTAGCGGCTCCGGTCAAAGAAAACCCTCATAACGACCGGGGAAGCGGTGTGCTGACCACACACCCCTCCTATCCGCATCCTCGGTTGACGATGACACGGTGGTCGGATGGTCTCGATGGGCCACTTGTGGCGTGAAGACGGTGCTCTGCCATATTCTCTGGTGACTCGGTCTTCTGTCCCTCCCCCTATTACAGAGCTCCAGTCACCAGTGATTATTACTTTTTCATCTCCCTTTGCGTACTGAATAACATGTGCAATACCTAATTTACTCTCGTTATCTTTTCATAATTTTTCATCACGTATTCCTGAACTATTTTTGGCGTTGGTTTGCTGTCGATTCTGACAAGGATAAAGTTATCACTGAATTGTTCACAGTAGTTCGTTATTCTCTGCCCTATCTTCCCACTCATGACGAATCCTACTCCCGTTACATATTTATTTACTGCTGTTGATATTACCTATTGTCATCTGATCATATATCCTTACCTTCCTTCCCCTTCACTTTGGTGATTCCCCGTAGATTGAGGTTTTGCATGCGTTTTCAGATTTTCTAGCTTCCTCGCCACATTTACATTTCCAGTATGTATGCATTCTTGATGTAATATTGCCGACATCCATGCGATAGCTATATACATCGAAATAAAGAATGTGGATGATTCACCAGAGCACATATTCCCGCTTACTGAAACCAGCACTTAACGCAAATATACTGGCGAATAAGTAGAGAAGTCTACGTTTCTTTTTATAAATGAGATTGAGATCTCTTGATGTTGATCCAATGGCGATTCGCAGAACTGTAGCTGCTTTTGGCAATTCGTTGTTCGTCCCCTGTATTTGACATGCCTCAGGCGCCGCAGCCAGTGTTAAAGGAACAGGGTGTACTCCTGGGACGAGCTGTCAGTCACAATAAACTCGTTCGCATTCCCTAGGCTTTTGGCTTTGAGAAGAAAAGCATATTTCTACCACCTGCTGCCTACGTACTGTATTGTTTCTTTGTGGCCTGATTACTTCAGTCTTGTGAACCTCCTAAAGCCTGCATAAACTTGTGCCGCATTACGGTTGAATAATGAATAAAGTTGCTAAGAATTTTTAAAAGGTGTATGCTGACTCCTAGCAGCTACACAGTTTCTATTAAATGAAACAAAACAGTTATATTTGGTTGTCATTTTTTAAATTAGCTATATCAGTGTTTTTCGAGAATTTACACAGTGATACTGATAAATGCAGTTGGTAGCTTCATGTGTGTTTCTGTTGAATGCAGCCAGTCGTCTGTTATAGCATCCATTGCGCTACAAATCAGCTATATGTCACATGTTATTCTACCCCTGTTATTGAGGTCATGCTGTATGTAAGTGGTTCAGTTCCTCACAACTGTACTAGTAGGCTGCATATGAGAGCTAATTAGCACATTTACACAAATGATACACTGCACTGCACACAAAACGATCCCGAGATTGTGCACCTGGACAAAAGTAATGCCTTAAAAGTCAGAGAAGTTTCATGTCTCATGAAATATTCCAAACAACATCAATGTTACAAAGCTAACCGAAGATACATATAAAATGAAGATGGTTGGCTTTAGACAGTTATTAGACTTAACAGCCTTATTATTTAATAAGTATCATGCATTTTATATTTAAAGCAGTCAATGTAATGGAGGTTAATTACCAATTTTGTAACATTTTTATTGCTGCAGAGAGCTACTTGTGCTTACAAAAACAAAATTGCTGCTCGTACAAACTTCGTGTTTTGGCCTCACCAATTTCGCCTTTTCAGTAGTTATCAGTAGCCCAAAACATTTCCTGGCCGATGGCTGTGTCATAGTATGGTACGACGTAACATATCCTTGAGGCTGCTGCAAGGTTAGAGTTCGGTAGAACTGAACACATCGCTTAGGCTCCTGCTAGAGTCAGGGATAGTAGGAGGGACTATACCCTTCATGTTTCTGCTAGAATAAGATGTAAACATATTCTCAGGGCTTCTACCAGAGTATGGGAGGATCATATCCTCCCAGAGTCATATCTTCCCAGAGTCATATCCTCAACACTCCTACTAGAGTCAGTGATAAAGAGTCAACACACCCCTAAGGTTGCTGCTAGAGACGTAATACGGTAAGAGTGGATATGACGTCAGGCTGCTACTAGAGTCAGGGTAAGCTGTGATCATTTTCTCAAGGCTACTATAACGGCCAGAGTATGACGGGAGTGAGGATATACTCAACATCCCTTATAGGAAATTTTAGTAGGAGCCTCAAAGGCCTCTTCACTTCTGTCACATTCTGAGTCTATGCCGGAGACAGGGGTGGAAGCAGGAAGCGAGCCAAATGGTTCAAATGGCTCTGAGCACTATGGGACTTTTAGGTCATAAGTCCCCTAGAACTTAGAACTACTTAAACCTAACTAACCTAAGGACATCACACACACCCATGCCCGAGTCAGGATTCGAACCTGCGACCGTAGCAGTCCCGCGGTTCCGGACTGCAGCGCCAGAACCGCACGGCCACCGCGGCCGGCGAAGCGAGCCAGTATGTCACAAGTTGGCCAAGTCGTTTCCATATTACAACGCGATCTGTCGGTTGAGGATATGCTTCAGCAGAAAAGAAACTGCGAGAGAAAACCAAAGGAAGCGAAGAAGCATATTAGCTAGCCCAAAAGACATGCTGCAAGGAGCTCTTTCTCTTTCACAAGAGCACATAATGAGGAACTAACGCAGCAGTTTACAGTCTTTTAAGTGAATATAACAGAATAAACAAAACACATGAGGTCATAACAGACTGAGCCTCACATCATAGCCTCATGTTAACTCCCTTTAAGTACCCCAGTTCTCCAGCTCTCATCGTGATTGATAACTGGGATCAATGGCATTCACAGCAATAGCACTCGATTCCATGATTACGGTAGTGTAATGAATCTCTGACTTAGATGTTCCATCATAGTCTATAAACTAGCTGAAGATGTACTCAATATGATGGTCATAACCTGATGAACTTACTGATGCTCGTCTCCTATCATCTACTGATGGAGGACCTGACTGTCTTCCTACAACACCCCATCACAGGGTCCTGCCAGCACTGAATTTCAATGTGGAAGCCAGGAACAGAGCATCTTGGGGTTCACATTCCTGTTCTACACTCAGGTACGTCCAGATGCTGAAACCTACCGGCAGGCAGGGAGGAGATCAAGTGACCAAGTGACTATCGAGATCAGGTATCTTTTCGATGAGTCACCAAACCAGCTGCCAGCCCGAGACCACTTCTCGCTGTGCAGTGCCCAGACCTGCTCACTGACAGCTCGATATGGCACTGAGATTGTTAAACTTTGCCTGAGCATGCAGCTGCAAAGCTGACTGGACCAACGTCCGCTAGAATCCAACATACAGCTGAATGAGGAATACCCGAGCTGGTATGGAAGAATGACGTAAACATTGAGAACAAATTATTGAACTCAGAGCACTATGGGACTTAACATCTGAGGTCATCAGTCCCCTAGAACTTAGAACTACTTAAACCTAACCAACCCAAGGACATCACACACATCCATGCCCGAGGCAGGGTTCCAACCTGCGACCATAGCCACACCGGCCGGCATTATTGAACTCTAATGATGTTTTCCCAATGTCGTCGATTCTTCACGGGTTCCCAACAGCTATCCTGACTTGACGCAGAGGTTTCTCCTCTTGGCCCTCTTTAATATGATCACTCTTACATTACTCTGACTCAAGTAGAGCCTGGAGGATACCATCTCTGCTACTGTATACTGTGATGCAGCAATTAGCCAATTGGAACGGTGGTCTGATCATTTAATATTAAAAGACTACGACCAAAGTGTGGACGGGGCCAAGGAATTGACATATCAGACATGATTTAACACATAAATAATTTATTCATAACATACAATAGATAACACCAACTACGTAAATCCTGCTTCGATGCTTACAATTGCCCGAAATGGGAGGGCCACCACTTTCGAATTGTAAAGGCGTCAATTTAAGAAACTGAAACGCTTCTTATAATTTTAAAAAATAATAATAACACAATACATAAGTAAGCGCTATGTGAACACACTCTTAAATCTTTAGTTATTAATCACAAAGCGTGGGTTTACCACATTTAAATTCTCATTGCAATATAAAACATAAATACACGAATTCTCAACACAGCATGGCCGCAAAATTTCTACCTGGACAACCTATGGTCCTAAAACTTTCGTATTACATTCCAGCCAATCACATTAATAACTTATAAGTACGATTGGTAAAATACAAGCGTTTGCACTATAATTAATTTTAATAATCCACAATCACTCAAAAAACAACATCAGAAGTTCGATACGGAGCACGTAAGCCTGTTTATACAATCTTTCGGACAAAAATAGGCACGAGGGCCACCATAACTGAAGTGCGCTAGTTGCTTTAAGGATAGGTGCTCCCATTAGCTTAATCACTGAGCAGATATTTACTTAAGCGACAGGTAAGATACTTAATGCAAATAGAAGGTATTTCTAAAGCTTTTTTATCCTTCCTCCCTTTTAACAAGGGGGCTTTAGTAAGGTGGAAATTACACTTCGAGGAGACGCAATAGCAATCTAGCGGGCACGCCTTCACGAGGACGCCATGCCACTACACACGTGCTAAACTAGCCGCGTATCCGCTGTTCAAGCCAAACATTAACAACACAGTTCCATATTCCTGACATCCAAATAGTCGGGATCAAAACAAAACCAAAAATCCCAGGAGCGCAAGATCCAGCATAGCTTCAGAACAGATCTTACTTCATGCGGTTGCCTTCACAAATACAGGTATCGAAATGAAAACAAGAACGTAACAACATTCCATAATCAGCACAATGTTCTTCTCTAGGTCCCGGTAGCGCTAGACAACGCTGACATGCCAATGTTAACAAACCTCTAAGGCAACACCCTCCAACTGACAAGCCGAAACCAATGTGACCCCGTATCAGCTCCGTGACAGGACTCGAACGCCCAACTACTGTCAGTGCAACTCAGTTAGAATAAATACAGCGCAAATAGTATGGCGGACACATATACCCAGGGATTAACAGAACACTAGACTGAACGAGAATTGACCTTAACAATACAGCAATAGATCTTGGGAGATAAGGAACTAACTCCCCACACGAAATTCTGCAACCACAGGGCGGGAGAATGAACTACCAAAACATAGAAGTGTAAACGTACACAAATAACTACCAAAATACACCACCACACCGGTTAGCAACGATGCGTGGAGGAATCTGCACTGTAAGAATTGCACCAGTGAACAGAACAGAGGATTGCCACCGCGGTGGCCACAAGGCGGGAAAGACGACTGGATGAACTCAATCCCAAAGGACGATCAACTTGAAACATTCACACTTAACTTCTTTTCTCCTTTCCCTCGGCGCACTTCGTCGTTTGTCCGGGACTGCTGTGCACAATTCTGAGCCGTCCCCAGTCGTCCTGGCAGACACCGACCCAGCCTAACCGCTCCCGGACTCAAACCCTCGCCAAACGGCGGCTCCGCCGCCCCATGATGGTTACAGTTTGTTTGCCTTCGTCGACGCAGGCGATGATTAGACTGCCATCCGCCTCCCGCGGACCACCAGTGAAGAGCGGACAGAGGGGCCAACCAGGCCGGCGTTCCTCCACGGGTAGAAGTGCGGGTTCGATAACAACACCCGTACGCGGAAGGCAGGATGTCGAAGTCACCAGAGCAGACACGAAGGCCACTGCGCGACAACCTCCTCCAGCGTGACCGCGCTCCCCTATAAATAGTACAGGCCAAAGAGTCTGCTGCAGTAAACACGTGAGTCGGTCGTGTTACCAACCTACGGTTTCTAAATACACCGAAGACAGAACTCGCAATCGATAGTGGGTACACTACGGGCGGGAATTCAAACGAAAGAGCTTCATAAAAGACCAACCTTGAACAACCGCGGAAAAACGAGAAGCGAAGCAATAAAGACAGCAACGAGATGCTAGAGCCCGATCGCGCCCAGACACTGTCGATTACCAAAAAGATTGTCTCCACACGACGCTCAGGAAACGAGCCGTGGAAAGATGGAAGTGCACACGGATCACCAATAAACTTTATAGACTATTGAGAACGTTAGAAAAGTCTACACCTGCGTAGTCAATAAATGAAATTTGCGTATAAACTTTATAATATAGTTGTAAGAGGTATGTGCTGCCTGCGATATGTAAGCTATAAGAGAATCTGAGACCAAAGAGCAGTGTTGACTGCAGTACGAACTGTGTAGCAGTAGCAGTAAGTTGTTGCTAGCGAGCAGTCGCCTGTCTGCGCTTGTCAGTCCTGTCTGGTGTATCATGTTGGCTGGGCCGGTCGCGGTGCAGCGATGCCGGAGCCAGAGTATTATTGTATAAGGTAAAAAAGCAGCCTCGCGCGTATGTAGTAATATTATGTAAACTCACATGTAAATCTTTTAAAAAATGTCCTAATAATAATCTTTGTCTAATTTCTAACAAGCATTCATTTCTATTTAAAGAATTTAATTTTTTTTAATGCATGATCATTCCGATTGTTGCAAAAGAAAAATCATTTGCTTCCTTTCATAAATAACAAATGTATAGACCAGCATTGCACAGAGCTGTGCCGGGAAAGAGCTGTTGTAAGAGCAGATAGTTGCCGACTTTATCGAGGTGAGAATTTTTGCTTTTTATTCAGAATGATCTTACAGGGCTATGACGCAGCACTGCTGTCGTCCAAATTTTACCAGGTTACTGAATTTATTTTTTTATTACGAGGTTTAGGAATTTTTCTGTTTCGAGCTTATATTAAATGATAGGTACATTAAATGGGAACCAATTTTGTTCTGAGGTTACACAAAAAGAATAGAATCATATTCATATTATTATTCATTTTATTTTTTTTGTGGGGAGGTTACACTTGGCGACATCCGGCCAGGATCGTATTTCTTTGTGAATCTCTGAGAAGTAGTCACATATCTGCTTTTATTTACTAAAATGTAGTTTGCATCTGGCGCAACGCATTTACTAAGTTGTCACTCTTCCTTTCACAGATCATCGGCAATTTGTTGCTCTTTGTTGTAATTGTGTTTGTTCCATTTTTGCTTCGTCTTTGTTTCGTTTGTGCTTAATTCTGATTTGTGAAAAATGCCGCGAAAAACTGTTAACAGTACATCGCGATGTGCAATAAAAAAATTTAAAAAAAGTGTAACCTCCCCACAAAAAAAAAAAAAAATAAAATGAATAATAATATGAATATGATTCTAATTTCTTTTGTGTAACCTCAGAACAAAATTGGTTCCCATTTAATGTACCCACAAAATTCTTTTCTCATTTAATATAAACTCGAAACAGAAAAATTCCTAAACCTCGTAGTAAAAAAATAAATTCAGTAACCTGGTAAAATTTGGATGACAGCAGTGCTGCGACATGGCCCCGTAAGATCATTCTGAATAAAAAGCAAAAATTCTCACCTCGATAAAGTCGGCAACTATCTGCTCTTACAACAGCTCTTTTCCGGTACAGCTCTGTGCAATGCTGGTCTATACATTTGTTATTTATGAAAGGAAGCAAATGATTTTTCTTTTGCAACAATCGGAATGATCATGCATTAAAAAAAATTAAATTCTTTAAATAGAAATGAATGCTTGTTAGAAATTAGACAAAGATTATTATTAGGACATTTTTTAAAAGATTTACATGTGAGTTTACATAATATTACTAGATATGCGCGAGGCTGCTTTTTACCTTATACAATAATACTCTGGCTCCGGCATCGCTGCACCGCGACCGGTCCAGCCAACATGATACACCAGACAGGACTGACAAGCGCAGACAGGCGACTGCTCGCTAGCAACAACTTACTGCTACTGCTACACAGTTCGTACTGCAGTCAACACTGCTCTTTGGTCTCAGATTCTCTTATAGCTTACATATCGCAGGCAGCACATACCTCTTACATAGTCTAGAACACTCTACATCTATAACTCCGAAAGTATGAGCCACGTAATAGGTTATAATTACATGATTTACTGTCTGTTTACAGAATACTGAATAGCAACCGAGTTAAATGTAATAAAATGATCATATTAGATTTTGTCATCATCCAAGTAACAAGCATAATTACTGTTATCCTCATTTTATAATGGATTATTTGTGGCGAATTTCATTGGCAAGCGTGCGAACAATATGAAGTGCAGCTACAGTGACTAATTCCTTGAAGAGTCCAAGACTCTTGCACACTTCACACACATGAAAACTTTACTTTGTTCCTAAGCTTAAATAACACCAAAAAGGCGTATGCCACAAGAAAGAACTAAATGGAAATACGTCAGTTTTTTAAAGATTTTTTTTGTATAAAAAAAACAATAATGTTGCGGAGATGACTTTGTTGAACTTAGCTAGTTGAGAAACTCAGTGACACATGTTTATATGTTCATGTAGTTACATACAGGCTAACAATGAAGTACTGAATATGCGAGGTGAATAAATTAGGTGTAAACGGAACTTTACGACAAATGATCAATCGGCTCATATCATAACTTGTTACAGGGTGAACAGTAAAGAGATCCGAGACACCTGATTTGGTTGGATCAATACCAATTGAAAAATGATTTCCACAAGATATTTGCATGGTGCAAAAAGTGGCAATGACCTTAAATAATGAAAGATATGAAGTCATCCACAGGAGTACTAAAAGAAAGCCGCTAAATTTCAGTTACACGATGAATCACACAAATATAAAGAGTGTAAATTCAACTAAATACTTATGGATTACAGCTACGAATATCCCATAGATTATGTTGTGAGGAAAGGAAACCGAAGACTGTAGTTTATTGGCAGAACACTTAGAAAATGTAACAGGTCTGTTTGCACTATGCTTGTCCGTCCTCTTCTGGAGTATTTCTGTACAGTGTGGGATCTGTGTCAAATAGAACTGACATCGAAAAAGTTCAAAGAAGGCGATCTCGTTTGTATTATAGCGACATAAGGGAGAGAGTGCCACGAACATGGTACATGAATTGTGGTGGCAGACATTAAAACAAATCGTTTTTCGCTGCTGCAGGATCTTCTCATGAAATTTCAATTACCAGGTTTTTCCTCCTAGTCTGAAAAAAATTTGTTGGTTGCCACCTACACAGGGAAAAGCGTTCATCATAATATAATAAGAGAAGTCTGAACTCGCACGGAAAAATTTAAGTGTTCTTCTTTCCCGCGCGTTGTTGGAGAGTGGGGCGGCAGAGAAGTAGCTTGCAGGTGGTTCGACGAACCCCCTGCGAGGCATTTAACTGTAAATTGCAGAGTAATCATGTAGACAAACATACGTAGCATACTGCACATAATTCACAGACAGACCCACTAGGGGTACGCTTATGGACCGATTTAAAGTGGAATGACTATATAAAACAAATTGCAGGCAACGCGAAGGCAGGCTGAGATTCACTGAGGCTGATAATCCTCTGGAAATGTAGTCCATCCACACAAGAGCAGCTTTCAAAACCTTAGTTCGACCAGATAGGTGTCATAAAGAAAACGGAGAAGCCCCGGAGAAGTTTCGTTACAGATTCATTTAGTAAGCGCGGAAGCGTCACGGAGATGGACAGCTAACTCCAGTGGTAGCAGAGTAATGTCCTGCATCAGAGTGCGATTTTTGTTAAAATTTCTAGAGCGTGCGTCCCTAGAAGACACAAACAATATTCTACTTCCTCCCACGTATACCTCGCTAAAAGACCACAAAAGGAAAATTAAGATTCGATCTCTCCTGGATGCTCCCCTCGAACCAGCCGTGACTCGAACTTGAAAGGAGTGGAGTGACAGTAGTACAAGAATACCCTCTGCCGCAGATCGTAAGGCAGCCTGCATAGTATTGATGTAGATGTAGATGTATGCTATGACGAATAAATCAATTTTCTTCTGAAGCAATAGATTTGGGATATTATATTGTTTTTGTCTTATTGGCATTAGACCGTCGACCAAAGCGTGTTTTCTCGCCTAAAGTTTCGTCTTCCAATTATGGAGACGTCATCAGAGTCAAGCATTTATAATCATCACAATCAAGCATTTATAATTTCAGACAAGCTTAGCAAGATGTACTGTTTATATGTATCCTCTCGACGGTCGGTTCGTGACGTCATCAGACCACTGCCTAAGTCGTCTTCTGAAGCTTGGAGAAGAATTGGCGTTGTTTGCTTTACACTGAGCTAAGAAAACTCATGGGATAGCGATATGCACTTAAATAGATGGCGGTAGTTTCACGCACACAAGGTATAAATGGGCGGTGCATTGGCGGAGCAGTCGTCTAAGTACTGGTCAGCTTTCCGCCGCCTTACCGGATCTAAACACCCCCCCCCCCCTGTACCCCCTCCTTCTTGATGACAACCCCTTTCCTGATAACCTTAGTAAGGCCAACCATTTTGCTTCTTACCTCTCCGATATCTTTACCCTCCCTGACGATCCCAGTTCAATTACTCCCTCTTCCCTCATGTCTGCGATCGAACTGACACCTCTGTCCCTCCACTCGCTCCTGGCTTCCAGTACTTGGACAACATTGCACACACCGAACTCACTCCAGATATCATATCTACACTCCGCACTAAACGCAACACCGCTCCCAGTCACGACCGTGTTACCTATCATCACCTCTGTGAAGCTCCCGCCTCCTTCCTCTCCACTCTGGCCAGACTATAAAATGTGGTTTTGTCCACCGGCTTCTACCCCGACCTCTGGGAAACCTCCCGGATCCTGATGTTCCTCAAATCCGACAAACCACCATTCGCTGTCTCCTCCTACTGTCCCATCAGCCTTACCTCGGTCTTCAACAAGGTCCTGGAATCCATTCTCACCCGACGCATCCACCAGCGTCTCCATCAGCAACGCCTCTTTCCCGCTACCCAATGTGGCTTTTCGCCGTCGTTCTCTGCCGACGACCTTCTCCTTCACTCACCTCCTCTCCGAATAACTCAACTCCCATCACTCCGCCATCTTCCTCTCCCTCGACGTTGAACGTGCCTACGACCGTGTATGGCATTCCCACCTCCTCTTAAAGCTCCAAACCTTCGCCCTTCCTATTAACTACATCCGTCTGATCGCCTCCTTTCTTTCCCACCATCCTTCCTATGTCACCATCCATAACACGGATTCCTACAACTTCTACCCCTCCGCCGGTTGGCCACAAGGTTCCGTCCTCTCCCCTCTTCTCTACCTCCTTTACACAGTGGACATGCCGCCGCCTTCACCCCCCTTCACCTTCTCCAGTACGCCGATGACACTGCCTTCCTTGCCATCGCTCCCACCCTGCAACGCTCCCAGCACCATTTCCAATCCCATCTTGACTGGTTCACAACTTGGTGTAACCAGTGGCTGCTCAAGGTCAATAGTTCCAAGACCCAGGCGATCATTGTAGGCAAAACCACCCCTTCTTTCCGTCTCCTCGATTTCTATCTCACTATCTATGGCTATGCTATCAACCTCACCATCACCCTCAAGTACCTTGGCGTCACCCTTGACCGTCGCCTCTCCTGAACCCCCCCCCCCCCCGAATCTCCAGATGATCCAAGTCAAGGCACACTCCCGACTCCGCCACCTCAAGCTCCTTTCTGGCGGCACATGGGGTCTGGACCCACCCACCATCCTCCACAACTATAAATCCCTCATCCACTCTATCCTCCGTTATGCCCATCCCACCTGGATCGCCACCCCTCCTATCTTCTACAAATCCCTTCAAATCCTGGAACGCCATGCGCTCTGCCTCGCCCATCGCATCTGCCTCCACTCCGACATGCAGATCCTCTATGACTTAATTCCGTTTCCACACCTCCTCCTATTCCTCGAATGGATATGGATCCTTTACACCTCCTGCAGACTTGATCCCCCTCACCTGCTTGTCTCTCCCATCCTTTCCCACCCCTTTCCACTGCCCCACGCCTGTACTCCCACATGTCCCCCCCCCCCCCGCTCTCCATATGTCTCCACACTCCATACCCTTGCCCAAGGTGGCTTCCGCCAACTCCCCCTCCCTGATGATATCCTCATCTCCTCCATCTACACCTCCTACCAACTTTGATCCTCCACTTTCCTCCCCCTGTGTTTTTCCTCCAGGGCACCCTCTTTCCCTTCTCTCCCTGCCTCCCTCTCTCCCCTCCCCCCTTCCTGGGCTTCCACACCCCCCTACCCTCTCCCCTTCCCCTCCTTCATACCCGCACCTCTTCCATTTGTCAGATTCCCAGCTATTTCGCGTGAACAGTGCATCTTCGTGCGCCGGAGATCGTCCCCAGTGATCGTGTGTCTTCGCGTCAGTGCTTGAGTGTCTCTCCGTTTGTGCTCCTCCTTTCACGTGTGTAAACTCTGTCTTCCCCATTTGTGTACAGTGATGAACGTTTTTATCAAAACAGTGCGCCGGTGAATGGCTTCATTTATTTTGCCTAGTCTGTCTCCCGTTTTTATCCACCATGTTTGTTTGGTTTTCTCTCTTCCTGTTTCCTGTATGTGTTCACTGTGGCCGAAGAGCGGCGTAGATAGGCCGCTGCCGGCCTACCTTTATTGTAAAGGTATTAAAATAACAATAAAGAAAAAAAGCAGAGCAGTCACTTCTACTCAGGTGATGGTTGGTTGGTTGGTTTGGGGAAGGAGACCAGACAGCGTGGTCATCGGTCTCATCGGATTAGGGAAGGATGGGGAAGGAAGTCGGCCGTGCCCTTTCAGAGGAACCATCCCGGCATTGGCCTGGAGTGATTTAGGGAAATCACGGAAAACCTAAATCAGGATGGCCGGACGCGGGATTGAACCGTCGTCCTCCCGAATGCGAGTCCAGTGTCTAACCACTGCGCCACCTCGCTCGGTGGCCTACTCAGGTGATTCATGTGAAAAGGTGTCCGACGTGATTATGGCCGCACGACGGCAGTTAACAGACTTTGAACGCAAATAGTAGTTAGAGCTAGATGAAAGGGAAATTTCATTTCGGAAACCGTTCGGGGATTCAATATTCCAAGACCCACAGTACGAAGAGTGTGCCGAGAACAACAT
This sequence comes from Schistocerca cancellata, assembly GCF_023864275.1. Taxonomy (NCBI): domain Eukaryota; kingdom Metazoa; phylum Arthropoda; class Insecta; order Orthoptera; family Acrididae; genus Schistocerca; species Schistocerca cancellata. The sequence continues at coordinate 188,421,907 of NC_064633.1, forward strand.
TTCAGTCGTTACCTCTCAACACAGACAACGTAATGGTCACGGCCTTGACTTAACTATCGAGAACAGTGGCTTGTGCGTAGAGTTTTCAGTGCTAGTGGACAAGCAACAGCGTGAGAAATAACCTCAGAAATCAGTGTGGGACGTAGGAGAAACGTATCTGTTAGGACAGTGCCACGAAATTTGGTGTTAACGGATTATGGCAGCAGGCGACCGACGCGAGTGCCTTTGCTAATAGCAGGGCCTCTCGTGGGCTCGTGACCATATCGATTGTACCTTAAACGTCTGGGGAAACGTGGCCTGGTCAGATGTGTCCCGATTTTAGTTGGTAAAGACTGATGGTAGCGTTCGAATGTGGCGCAGACGCTACGAAACCAAAGACCCACATTGTCAACAAGGCAGTGAGACAGCTGGCCATGAATCCATAAAGGTGTGGGCTGTGTTTACATGGATGTTCGACTTCTTGGTCACCATTTGCAGCCATTCATGGATGTCACACTCCCAAACAACTACGGAATTTTTATGGGTGACAATGCGCCATTACACTGCGTCACAATTGTTCGCGAGTGGTTTGGAAGAATATTCTGGACATAAGGATCTTCAACATCGCAGCGCGTCCGCAATCGTTGGTTAATACACTCCTGGAAATGGAAAAAAGAACACATTGACACCGGTGTGTCAGACCCACCATACTTGCTCCGGACACTGCGAGAGGGCTGTACAAGCAATAATCACACGCACGGCACAGCGGACACACCAGGAACCGCGGTGTTGGCCGTCGAATGGCGCTAGCTGCGCAGCATTTGTGCACCGCCGCCGTCAGTGTCAGCCAGTTTGCCGTGGCATACGGAGCTCCATCGCAATCTTTAACACTGGTAGCATGCCGCGACAGCGTGGACGTGAACCGTATGTGCAGTTGACGGACTTTGAGCGAGGGTGTATAGTGGGCATGCGGGAGGCCGGGTGGACGTACCGCCGAATTGCTCAACACGTGGGGCGTGAGGTCTCCACAGTACATCGATGTTGTCGCCAGTGGTCGGCGGAAGGTGCACGTGCCCGTCGACCTGGGACCGGACCGCAGCGACGCACGGATGCACGCCAAGACCGTAGGATCCTACGCAGTGCCGTAGGGGACCGCACCGCCACTTCCCAGCAAATTAGGGACACTGTTGCTCCTGGGGTATCGGCGAGGACCATTCGCAACCGTCTCCATGAAGCTGGGCTACGGTCCCGCACACCGTTAGGCCGTCTTCCGCTCACGCCCCAACATCGTGCAGCCCGCCTCCAGTGGTGTCGCGACAGGCGTGAATGGAGGGACGAATGGAGACGTGTCGTCTTCAGCGATGAGAGTCGCTTCTGCCTTGGTGCCAATGATGGTCGTATGCGTGTTTGGCGCCGTGCAGGTGAGCGCCACAATCAGGACTGCAAACGACCGAGGCACACAGGGCCAACACCCGGCATCATGGTGTGGGGAGCGATCTCCTACAGTGGCCGTACACCACTGGTGATCGTCGAGGGGACACTGAACAGTGCACGGTACATCCAAACCGTCATCGAACCCATCGTTCTACCATTCCTAGACCGGCAAGGGAACTTGCTGTTCCAACAGGACAATGCACGTCCGCATGTATCCCGTGCCATCCAACGTGCTCTAGAAGGTGTAAGTCAACTACCCTGGCCAGCAAGATCTCCGGATCTGTCCCCCATTGAGCATGTTTGGGACTGGATGAAGCGTCGTCTCACGCGGTCTGCACGTCCAGCACGAACGCTGGTCCAACTGAGGCGCCAGGTGGAAATGGCATGGCAAGCCGTTCCACAGGACTACATCCAGCATCTCTACGATCGTCTCCATGGGAGAATAGCAGCCTGCATTGCTGCGAAAGGTGGATATACACTGTACTAGTGCCGACATTGTGCATGCTCTGTTGCCTGTGTCTATGTGCCTGTGGTTCTGTCAGTGTGATCATGTGATGTATCTGACCCCAGTAATGTGTCAATAAAGTTTCCCCTTCCTGGGACAATGAATTCACGCGTGTTCTTATTTCAATTTCCAGGAGTGTATATTAAAAAACCAAAAACCCGCCTCGATTGCGAAAAAAGCACCTAGTGTTAACCCAGGTTTCGGCGTAGATAACTATAGCTTCTTCAGAACAACAATAAAACCCGAAAGTGCCTAAGAAGACCTTTGCCAATGATTAAAAGAACACCATAGCTATACATTTTCTTTTTCGTTTATAAATGTATAGCTATGGTGATCTTTTAATCATTGGCAAAGGTCTTCTTAGGCACTTGTGGGTTTTATTGTTGCTCTGAAGAAGTTGTAGTCATCTACGCCGAAACCTGGGTTAACACTAGGTGCTTTTTTCGGAATCGAGGCGGTTCTTTTAGTTTTTTAATACATTCTGGACAGTTGGACCGAATGGGTTGGCCACCCAGATCGCCCGACATGAATTCTATCGAATATTTATGGGACGTAATCGAGAGGTGAGTTCGTGCACAAAATCCTGACTGGGCAACACTTTCGCAATTACGGACGACTATAGTGGCAGCCTATCTCAGTATAGCTGCAGGGACTTCCAACGACTTGTTGAGTTCGTGCCAATTCGAGCTGCTGAATTACGCTTACCAAATGAGGCCTGACTTGATATTGGAAGGTATCACACACTTTGTGACCTCAGTGTGCCTAGCATGAAGGTGTACACAGGAACTACAAGAAGAAGAATTAACACCCTCCATTAGGAACATGAGAGCAATTGCCGTCTGGGGGACGTGGATAAATAAGCAGTAGCAAATAACGCTCGGTGACTGCAGAATCACCAAATTCGTTTCTCCGATACTGTGGTTTTATCAGGATCCAATTACTGTGCTAGGTTGTAGAGATGGCATAGAAATTCAAAAGCGGAAAAACAACTTCAACAGAAAACAAGAAGTATTGGAATTAGACAAGTTGCAGGCCTTAGTGCTAAATAAACCTGCACAAACTCTTTCCTATTACATGATCCACGATCTTACAAGAGCAATTCGCCATAGGTCGTTTTCTGACCCAGTCGACACTTGCCAAGGTGATGGAGGTGGTCTCATATTTTGGCTTAGGTGCCAGCACCCAATGGCGAAGAGCGCAATTTGGAAATGTTGCGTCCCTTGGTCAAATCCAATCTGATGTTGTTGTCTTTTTTTCTTTTATTATCGCGCAATTATATGACATCAATATTTCTTATGACATTGTAAAATTCAGTGGTATTAATGACAAAAGAAATAACGATTTCAAAGATTATTAAAAATAGATTTTATCACAAGAGAGGTAAAAACTCTAGAGCCAGACAGAGATTAGAATACATCCAGCAAATATTTGTGGATGTAGTTGCAAGAGCTACTTTGAGATGAAAAAGTTGGAAGAGGACAGGAATTTGTCGCAGACCGCATCAAATTATACAAATCAGAAGACTGATGACCCAAAAAAATTAACATCTTGCATAAAACTGCTGCAACTGTTTTCGTTGGTCTCTAAAACATAGTCCGCCTGCGTATCTGAGTGGTAACGTGCTTGCCTACCATGAACCGAGCCCGGGTGCGATTCCCGGTCGGGTTGGAGATTTCCTCCGCTCTTGGACTGGGTGTTGTGCTGTCCTCACCATCCTCATCGCATTCATCCCTATTACGGTCGGAGGAAGGCAATGGCATCGCACCTCCGCTAGGACCTTGCCTAGTACGACTTTTCGGGTCTCCTGCATCGTCCCCTACGCTCTGTCAAGGTGTATGGGACTTCATCATCATCATCATCATTATCCTCATCACCACTGACACGCAAGTCGCCCAACGTGGCGTCACCTTCAATAAGACTGGGAACTCGGCGGCCGAACTGTCCCGGAAGGGGCCTCCCGGCCTTTAATGCCATACGATCATTTCATTTCATTTTCCAAACGATATAATATGCGTTGATGTCCATTTTCGCAACTAGGGAACGCAGAAGCTTCTTTAGGTGGTTTAATTTAAAAGACTGGCTCAGTTCTTGGTCAATGGGCTGTGCACATGCTGTTGTGCTGTCAGGAAAAAAAAATTACCTCCACGTGTGGTAAGTTTTCGCTGTAATGACATGGTTCATTATCTACGAAAAGTAGGATCTGACGTTTCTAAACCCTCATTTTTGAATTTAAGTCGTTCAGCCAAGAACAAAGAAATGGCGTATGTCATTCATGAATTTTTATTTGCATGCCAGTAGATACCAAGCAAGGAAATTTCATTGTTTTTGAAGCACCGTGGATGATTTTCTGTGTATGTCACTGGTAGTTCTTCTTATGCAACTCAGAGGTTAGCATAAATACCGACCGTTAATCTTTGTTTCGCTATTTTTCCACCTTTTCACTAATCGCCCTTCATATTTAGTGTTTTGTCTGGAATGGTTTTTAAAAAATAGACGAATTTTATCCATTTTATAATGCCACTATCGCAGTAGCGATATGTAATTACACAAAATCTCGACTTCCTGTCGTATACATAATCTTGATTAACATCTGAAGTTTGTCCATAGATTGCTTGGGAAACAACACTGTGTCGAATATGAAGTCGGTCTAACCGTTGCTTGCATTGAAATTAGGAATTCCAAAATCAGAAGCAAATTTAATAGCTTTTTCTTGTAACATCGGTCCACTAATAGGTTCCTTTGGCATGAGCTCTATTGAACCACTCTAAAACAGCATTATTGGCGCCTTCAAATAGTTGACACCGCCTTTAATTTGAATTTTTGTTGGCTTTTTCTTCCCATTCCTTAATATACCTGCCGCAATTTGCAATTTTATTCTGTATTTGACTTTTTCCACATTTAAACTCACTAACTGACGCTGAGATTTCCTTTTCACTCTCTGTAATAGCAGAAATTCGCTGTTCTAATGAAAGACCAATAAATTTTCTTTTATTTGAAATAGCCATGACTGTTACTACAGAGAAAAAATGAGACTGTTTGCTATTAGAAGTAAAAATGACAATGGCATTTGAGAGACTCCTTATTTTTGTGGCATTCTCGATAAAATATTGTAATTCCGTATTCTATGATTGTCTGTGGTCATCTTAAAAGAAGGAGTGACTGTTGGTCGGGAAAAGCGGAGATCATCTTAGAGGGGATAAAGATGCATTGGTCTTATGGAAATTTATTTCCGCTCCTTAAAAATATGACCGTTTAGCGTGGGGCGTAGGGGCTTAAAGGGGTGATCTTCTCGAGAGCTTTCACTGTATTTTCGCCCTTCTTTCATCATTCCAACTTTCGATTGTATCAAAGAGTGAGTGACCTATGGTGGAATAACCTTGTTACGCAGCGGTCCAACAACGTCTCGGACCGCCCGTTGCGTGGATACGTATAAACAGTTTGGCTTGTTTAGCTTCTTTGAGACTGTAACTGCTTTCTGAGTCGTTAGAGCCTGTGATGATGCCTATAGCATTGGAAGGCGGAACGTTAGGCAGAGAAATATGCCTTGGACCACGGCCGAATACCCATAAAGAAAAGTCAGCAAGTACTCTTACCGGCATACAGTTATAAGGTTTATAATTATTAAAAACGGCAACCAGACTCTGAGGTGACAAAAATCGTGGTTTTCCTCCTAATATCGTGTTCGAACTCCTACTGCCCGGCGTAGTTCAGCTACCGTATGTGGCATGGACTCAACAGGTCTCTGGAAGTCCCCACCGGAAATGCAGAGCCATGCTACCTCTATAGCCGTCCATAATTGCGAAAATGTTGCCGGTGCACGATTTTGTACACGGACTGACCTCTCTAGTATGTCTCATAAATGTTCAATGGAATTCATGATGGGTGGGCTGGAAAGCCAAACCATTCGCTGGAATTGTCCAGAATGTTCTTCACACCAATAGAGAAAAACTGTGGTCTGGTGACATGGGGCATTGTCATCCATAAAAAAAATCGAGCATTATTGCGGATTTTCAAATGGTCTCTAGATAGCCGAATATAACCATCTGCAGCCAACTATCGGTTCATTTTGACCTGAGGACATATTTCATTTCATGTAAACTCAGCCCACACCGTTATGGAGCCACCACCAGCTTGTACAGTGAGTTGACAACTTGGGCCAGCCAGGGTGGCCAAGCGGTTCTAGGCGCTCCAGTGTGGAACCGCGCGACCGCTACGGTCGTAGGTTCGAATCCTGCCTCGGGCATGGATGTGTGTGATGTCCTTAGGTTAGTTAGGTTTAAGCGGTTCTAAGTTGTAGGGGACTGATGACCTCAGCAGTTAAGTCCCATAGTGCTCAGAGCCATTTGAACCGTTTTTGACAACTTGGTTCAATAGGTCTGTGGTGTCTGTGCCACTCTCGAAACATACCATCACCTCTTACAAGCTGAAATCGGGACTCATCTGACCAGGCCACGGTTTTTCGGTCGTCTAACGTCCAACCGACATGGTCACGAGCCCGGGAGCTGCAGGCGATGTCGTGCTGGTAGCAAAGGTCGTCTCCTGCCATAGCCCATTAATGCCAAATTTCGCCGCACTACCCTAATGGATACGTTCGTCGTATATTTCTGCGGATATTTCAAGCAATGTTGCTTGTCTGTTAGCACTGACAACTCCAAGTAGTCGCTGCTGGTGTCGGTCGCTAAATCCGCCGGCCACTGCATTGTCCACGGTGAGAAGTAATGCCTGAAATTTGGTGTTCTCGTAACACTCTCGACACTGTGGATCTCCGAAAATTCAGTTACCTAACGATTTCCGAAATGGAATTTCCCATGTGTCTAGGTCCAATTACTATCCCTCGTTCAGGGTCAGTCAATGCCCGTCGTGCGCTCATAATAGCTCCAAAATCTTTTCACATGAATCGCCTGAAAACAAATGACAGCTCCACCAATGCATTGCTCTTTTATACCTTATGTGCATGATACTACTGCCATCTGTATAAGTGCATATCGCTATTCCATGACTTTCGTCACTGCAGTGTATACCAGCCGTTAAAGTCTGCATTGTACAATTCGGAAAGCGTCGCCTGATCGTATTCGATCACAAGTTTATGATAAGAGCGGCGGCATCAGTAGAATCGTATCACGTCTCGTCCAGTTGCGCCAGACGTGGCGCCGTAGGAGGCCTTGGACAGCCCTGGCGGGGGCGAGGCCCGTAAATCAGGCGGCGCGACCGGTTCCTGAGCAGCGCCGGGCTAAGCTACGCCGGCCCGAGGCACGCGCGCCGCGGCTGTCGCCGTGACCCGAGTCACAACTCAAGGCGCGCGCTGCGCGGTCCTAGCTGCCTACCTGCGACACCGTCAAGGGGTAGCAAACCTCCTCTGGCGACAGTGTTTGTAAACTGCCTGTCCATCGCTGCCACACTTGCCATCATTGTTTGGAAGGGCTAACGCAATTAGCGTAACCAGAACCGGCAACATATGCTGCTTCCACAAAACGCACAAAAAAGATCACGTTAAAAAGACTGGCCAGTTGCGAGTAGGACACGAGCACTGGAGGTTCCGTACAAACTTATTCATGTATATAGTCAGTTCATCGATTGTGGAAATCAAAGATTAAGACAATTTTTGCCTGTCGACATTGATACTGGCAAGATATTGGTCCCATGGATTCCAAGACTTTCGAGAATGTTTCACTTTCAAAACTGAAATCGAATAACAAACGATAAAAGAAACATTTTTTCATGCAATATAATTATAAATTAACAATTTTCTGATTTTATTTCCTTTTGTACTATGAAACCTCTCTTCTGGTCAAATTTCATGACTCACTGACAAGGGGAAGTACCCTACAGGTTTTAATGAGTGAGTTTGCGAGTATCGAAAAACAAAAAAACAAAAAAACAAAAAAAACGATTTATTGACACGTAGTCATCACGGATTCAGAAAATATCGTTCTTGTGAAACACAACTAGCTGTTTATACTCATGAAGTAATGAGAGCTATCGACAGGGGATGTCAAATTAAGTCTACATTTTTAGATATCCAAGAAGGCATTCAACACCGTTCCTCACAAGCGCCTTCTAACCAAATTGGGTGCTTACGGAATATCGCTTCAGTTGTGAGACTATTCGCGAGTTCCTGTCAGAAAGGTCACAGTTCGTAGTAATAGACGGAAAGTCATCGAATAAAACAGAAGTGATATCCGGCGTTCCCCAAGGAAGTGTTATAGACACTCTATTGTTCCTGATGTATATTAACGATGTAGGAGACAATGCGAGTAGCCGTCTTAGATTGTTTGTAGATGATACTGTCATTTACCATCTTGTAAAGTCATCGGATGACCAAGCCGAATTGCAAAATGATTTAGATAAGATATCATCATGGTGCGAAAAGTGGCAATTGACCCTGAATAAAAGAAAGTGTGAAGCTGTTCACATGAGTACTAAAAGAAATCAGCTAAATTTCGATTACGCGATTAGTCACACAAATCTGGAGGTCGTAAATTCAACTAAATACTTAGGGATTACAATTACAAACAGACTAAATTGGAACGATCACATAGATAATATTATGCGTAGAGCAAACGAAAGACTGCGATTCATTGGCAGAACACTTAGAAGGTGCAACGGGTCGACTAAAGAGAATGCTTACACCACGCTTGTCTGTCCAATTCTGGAGTATTGCAATACGGTGTGGGATCCGTATGAGGTGAACTGACGGATGACATCGAGAAAGTTCAAAGAAGGGCAGATCGTTTTGTATTATCGACAAACAGGGGAGATAGTGTCACAGACGTGATACGTGAACTGGAATGGCAATCATTAAAACAAAGGCGTTCTTCGTTGCGACGGGATCTTCTCATGAAATTTCAGTCACCAGTTTTCTCCTCGGATTGCGAAAACATTTTGTTGGCACCCACCTAGGTAGGGAGAAATGACCATCACGATAAAATAAGAGAAATCGGGCTCGCACGGAAAAATTTAAGTGCTTGTTTTTCTCGCTGGCCGTTCGAGAGTGGAACGGTAGAGAGACAGCTTGAAGATGGTTTATTGAACCCTCTGCCAGGCCCTTTATTGTGAGTAGGAGAGTAATCTCGTACATGTAGTTGAAAATGTAGATGTATCAAAATATGTGACATAAATGGCTTTATATTTGACTGCAATGACTCAGAAGCTTCACTTTTTTCACATCGCCAAGGGACCGTAGAACTTAGTGTGTGACACAAATTTTGTAATATTGTAACTTTAATTTTGGTATGCTGATATCGGTGCTAATAGACAATAAAAGCTGGGTTAAAAGCCGTGATCTGTCTGGGGACGTTAACCGTGGATTACTGGGCAACTGTTTCTTCAGATATTTAGTCTAGGTTTACCAAGCAGACTAACATTAATGATAATCTTTTAATAGTCATACAAAACCGGTAATATATATATATATAAAGGATAATTTAAATAAAAAGAAAGAAATCAGTTTATATTTGGAAATTTATTTTAAGATTGTTCATTGAAATTTCAGCGTATTATACGTGAGTTATAACTGAGCTGGTGCCTTATTTACGATTAAAAAAATGTGAGATTGTAATCTTACGGAACACATAAAATATGGAGCCAAGATTGGGAGACTGCACACAACACTGCATTCATAAAATAACACACGAAGAACATTGAAACATGAACAAGAAGAAATTAACCACAACCAACAGATTCAGTTTTTACCCAAAGAAATTACGTTCATACCACAATCCTGTCCGTCATGTAATTACCACACACTGGTATACTAAATTCATATTAACTCTTTGTGAAGTCTTCGCAAAAAGAATAGCTGAGGGCTACTTTGATGATTACACCACATGCTTCACGTGGTCAACTTGGTTTACACAAAGCGTACAACTCCACAATAATTTTGATAATTAAAATACATTAGATCGAAAAGCAATTGACAAAAGAAAAACCTTGAACTGGTTACTAACGTCTTACTATTAACCTGATGGGTCAAACAGTTATATAAGCACGTGGTAGTGGTCTCGCAAAGTACACCCCACGTGAGCTGAACATAAAGAAAAGTTGCTATATTGAAAATATAGTCAAGACGAGACATTATAATCACACAAGCATTCGCATTTAAGATTGATGAACTTAGTTAGAGTTACTGATCAACACGTGGTTCCACTTTACTCGCAAAGTAGTAACAAAGCAACTACCGCAAAATAATCTGAATTTAACACGAGAATTACACTCCGCTGCACTTTAAGATAGCATTAGATATTTTAGAGCTAAACCTGAAATCAAGGTGATTAAATTTTCAGTTAGGCTGAACTTAAGAAATCCATTGTCCTACGGACTTAACAGACACGCGCTTAGCCGGAGATCTTACCACTTCAGACGCTCGCCACGGCCACACTGCAACTGCCCTACTGCCCAGCGTGCTTCCTGAGGGTCGCTCACAAAGACCAACGGAAGTGGCCAGAGGGGCAGCTTCCTATACCAACATGACAACGGACGGACAGGACCATACTAAGGATAGAAACCTCTTTGCTTTTAGGAAGCGTAGCTACCTGTTCCGACGTTGGTCCTACTGTTCTCTAGCAGACAGCCTTGTCTGCTGCCCTCAAGCATGCAACTAGAAATACATATGCTCATTCATCCTCTCACACAAAAGGGAAGGGGGATGACAGTATCTTATCATATGCAGTATATAAAAGAAAGCGGATGTAGGTTCCGTATGAGACTGTGTGACATGAATTACATATAAGAATTACATATAAACTGTGCTTTAAAGTGTAGTAGTGTGACAGATCGTTCTTGTTTATGTGTAAAAGTAACACGTTCCACTGGTCAGTCTCCTCCCAGATAGTCAGAAACGCCACAGTACATTTAGAAGAGGAATTTATTCCATAAATGGCAACAGATTTAAGAAATTAAACATGAAAGGAATCCAACAGAGACCTTTCAATTTCAACTAGACGTTTACCCGTTCCTGAGAAAAAGGGTTTTGAACTGTCGGACAGACAGACAGAAGACGGACAAGACAGTGATCCTATAAGGGTTCCGTTTCTACCGATTGAGATCCGTTACCTTAAAATCTGCAAAGGATTTGTATGTGTTCACATATTCTCGTATCTTATATGGTTGAAAATTCTATAGTAAATGTAACAAGCCACGACAAAACTATTACAGATGGTGTCCATGTTAGTCAGGCGAAATACCTTGAGACTTCAAGAAGAATGTAACAATTCTGGTTCTCAGGATGGCAAGTGCTGACAGGTACGAATATTACCGAACTATCAGTTAAGTGAGTCTGCTTGCAAAATATTGAATCGAAATGTTTACTGAAAAACGGAAAATTTGGTAGGTACTGACCTCGGGATAGATCAAAGTTCCGAAGGAATATGAAACACGCGAGGCAATACGAACTATTAAATTATCTTAGAAGATAGGTTAAGAACAGACGAAACTACGGTTATGGCTTTGTTTTTTTGGAAAAATCTCTTGACAATGTTGACTGGACTACACTGTTTGAAGTTCTAAAGGTAGCTCGGATGAGATACACGAAGATAAAACTTACGTACGGCTTGTACAGAAAACAGACTACAGCTGTGGCATGAAAGGGAGAAGGGAGTCAGACAAGGTTGTAGCCTATCCCCGATGTTATTCAACCAGTAAATTAGCCAAGGAGAATTGTGGATCGTGAGTTAAAGTTCAGGGAGAAGAAACAAAAGCTTTGCGGATTGGTGAGGATATTGTTATTCTGTCAGAGACAGCAAAATAACTAATAATGGCAGAAGTAGGAAGGATGTAAAATGCAAGCTGACAAGAGCAAGGGATGTGCTTCTGAAAAGGAGGAACTTGTTAACATCTACGACGTCGAATCTTGTCGAATTTGTGAGCACATTGGCCGGAAACAGCATTTACTGTGCAAAAACTGCCAAGCAGGAGTGTCTCACCAGGCTGCGTAGTTGTATATCGTAAGGTAGATTCACGATACGAGATTAAAGCGTTACTTCCCCTTGTACAAACTTACGACCTAGATGCAGGTACACATACAAATGTTTTATGTGGAAATACGACGTATCACAAAGCGGTTACGAAAAATATTTCACATTTGTGTATCCTCCCAGATTTAGTTGAGTTGAAACAGAGAAATCAACTGTTCATTCTTAAAAAAATAAAGAGTTCTTATACTCTGCAAAAAGCGATTAGTGTATTTAACACCTAAATGTCAGAAGGAAGATTTGACCTATCTTTCCGTGTACATGGCTGTGTGATTCTTATTGTTAGAGGTAAAATATATGTTGTCGGATAACTGTTCTACCTACACTGCTTTAATTTATATCATATGGTATACATTTGTTTAGCGAAATATTTTATTAAAATGCTTTGATTACTACCTGTACACCGCAAAATAAATATTCTTCTTAACGAAACGTCGTCTTATGCTGAACGTAATCGCATAATGATGACATTACCAGTCACAAACGGTACACGCTGTCGACTTCTATGTCCTTGCAGTACAATTTTGTACACACGTAAGTGAAATAAACTATTTACTAACAATGATTTGGTAACCATCCAAATCACATAACATAAATTTTGTGTTCCAAAAAATAACTTCATCCTTTTTTAAGCACGTTTTCAAACTGTTGAACATGGACTGAAAGGGAAATTTGCAATCGCCCTACGAAAGAACGATGGAAGATGTAATTAGAGTGGATGACATGGTAGAGCATGCACTGGATGTTCGACGACATATGTTGCTACACACTAGTGAAATCAAGGACACAGTAAAACTTCTGCTCACACACACCTTTATTCTCACACGTCCATCTTACAGTTATAGTTGAAATATATCCGCTGCAGAGGGCAGCACAATGTACAGACTTAACAGAACACCAACAGATGGCGTAGGAGTCTTCATTCCCCGACATCCTCCCCACCCTGGTCCATCTCGAGGGGGATGACCAGCTGGACCGGTCGACAGATCTTCATACCATCTGGCTGGCGGAGGATGATGCACCGTACTTTACTGTCTCTGCCATGCCGCACTTCTTCTACCACAGCCCTCTTCCACAAGTGCCATGGTTTGCTGTCTTCTTGGAGCAGAACAACCTCTCCAATTCTGGGTTTCCTTTGCGAAGGGTATCCCTTCACCTCATGATATTGTCTTAGCAGCAGGAGGTATTCTGTCTTCCACCTGCGCCAGATGTCGTCATTGACCTTTTCTCTGAGTCGTAACTCCTTGGCAAGGTCCTTTCTAGTTGCTGGCTCTGGCCCACATGGAATTGTTACTAATTTCCCACCATTTAGAAAGTGAGCTGGCGTCAATGTAGCGTCGCTCTCTCCTTGAGTGATGGGTCGTGAGTTTATTGCGGCTTCTATGTTGATCGAGGTGGTGTTTAAGCTCTCTTCATCCACCTGGGAGCGACGAAGAACTTTCCTCAGGCAGCGCTTGACTGAGCCTATCATGCGTTCCCACCAGCCTCCCCCTCGCAGCTTGTTTTGTAAGGAGCGAAGACGCGCTTCAGCAGTTGTGCGGTTGCGGGAGAGAGGCATATCCTTCTTTCGAGGCAGAGATACAACTCTGCGGCCATATTCCACACAGTATGTTTCTCGGAATTCCTGATAAATAGGGTGGTCCATGGGTTTTAATGCTCGCTCTTGATGTCCTGTTATCCCGATTGTCTCCAGGTCCCAAAATCGGCGAACTGACTCATCAGATATATCACTGCAGCTGCCCTGAATAAAGTTGACAGTTGCTCTGTTGATGGTGGTGCTAGATCTGTTTCCACTGAGAACATATCCAAAGATTGTTGGGAGAAGAACCAATGATGGTGATACCTTGATTGGTTGTTCCAAAGTCACGATTCTCCAGTAATAATCAGCTCCAATCAGGATCTCAATAGGTAGATCTTCATTGTCTCTTTTAGGATCTGCGAGTGGTGTGCCACCCCTCAAGGCCATATCTCCTACATCTTGTGGCACTGTTGGTTGCTGTGAAAAATTATTTGTGCTTTCAAAGGCTGTTATTGATATGTGGGAATTAGTGGAGCACCCCATCATATTAAACTGCACCTTCTTCCTTGAGAGTGATGAACTGTAACTGGATTCGAAAGTAGTTATCTCGAGAGTAGTGCTTCCAATGACACTTAGTTGGAGAGATTCGATCAGTGAATGGTGAATGAAACTCGATTGACTCCCTGTGTCCAGGATGGCACGTGTCTGTTTGCTCTTACCAGTGGGTCCTGTGATACTCACACGAGCAGTCTGCAGGTATGTGAAGTTAGAAGTCATAGTTTCAATTTTATTTACTGTTGTGGTATGGCTACTACAGATAGAAATGTGATGCTCCCCCTTACATTTCGCACAGGACGCTTTTCCCCGTTTGAAACACTGATTTCTGTTGTGGCCACGTCTCAGGCATAGAAAGCAACGGTTCATTGTCTTGAGGGCGTCGATTCTTGCCTGCAAGCTTGTAATCTTTTGGCAGTCTTGGCCCCAGTGCCCTCTTTCGCCGCAATACACACAGAAGGGCTCTGAATTCTGTTGTTTCTTCTTGTCCCTCTTGGTTTTAACCTTTACATGGAAGGCAGATGCTGTTGGTACGTAATTTTCGCGTGGTACAGTATCTCCACGAATTTTGCGTGTGTTGATAGCTCCTTCCACCTCTTCATTTAAGAACTCCATAAGGTGGGTGAGGTTCCCTTCTTCAATCTTTTGCCTTCGGGCATGAACAAGCCAATTTTTGCAAATTTCTTCAGGAAAGGCTCGAAGAAGTTTGGGTGCAAGCACTCTCCCATAAGAGTCCACATTTCCTCCTAGAGCTCGTAGTGCTTGGATGCGCTTATGGCACTCAATGTAGGTGGAATTGAGAGCCTCTGGACTGCCTGAAGTCGAAGTGTTAAGATTCTCCAAGAAATCCAGGTGACTTTGGATAATTCTGTTCTTATCCCCATATTTGGATTCCAAAATTTGCTTAGTCTGCTCATATGTATCAGCTGTAACAGCAATGCCATCGACCAAGTCCTTAGGTTCCCCATCAAGGTAACCACGGAGGAATACATGCTTGTTCATTGTTGACACCATCGGATTCTCGTCTATGGAAGCTGTGAATTGCTCCCAAAATCGAGGCCAAGCTTCTATGTCCCCTGAAAATGGGTGCAGTTTGATAGTAGGCAATTTTATGTCCATGCAGGCGTGTTGTTGAGCTGCTGACGTCGTGTTTCTGTCTCCTGAGCGCGCTCCTCCTAGAAGGCCTTTCGCCTTTCGGAGGGCCCGTTTGCATTTATCAGTATATTCCTCACAAGCTTCCGTGTCGGCTTCGTATTCAGAGTCATCCAGCAAGTCCTGTATTATATCGTTGAGTCGGGTCAACTCTTCTACTGTTTCCTGAAGGCGTTCCTGGAAGTGTTCTACTTCTTCTGCAGCTGTAGAACCATCGAAGGCGTTTATTTGGCTGACGAAACGCGTCGCATTCGATCGCAAGGTCGTCCGCTTCCGGCGCAGCCTCCCCAAGTTCGTAGCTACTGCTTCTGCCATGGTGAGTTGGTGGTTTTGCTTTCTGTCGCGAGAGTGCGTTCAAGGTCAAGACACCCCGTCAGTTGGATGCTATCGCTAAGGGATGGCGCTGTCCCGGAGTGTGAACCGTTAGCCCCCTAGTGGTGTTTGTAGTTCTCAACAGATGACGCGACCGTGCAATTTTCAACTTCCGCGACCTTTAGTAGTGGTCACTGTTGCTAACAGATGGCGCTGCAGTCTACCAATACTTTAGCAAGTCCCATTTGTGCTTTGCAAATAATACGCCAACTGCCCTCTATTGCTCTGCCACCAACAAACATGCACCAAGTAACATCACATACTAATCAATCGCCCCGCAGTGTCCTTTGCTACAGTTTCAGAGCAATGCCGCAACTTATCTGTGTGAGCTGAACGTGGCGTGACGTGACCGGATTTTGAGATTGAAGTCGCTCAAAACCTTCTCCGCCGGCGTCGAGTCCTCTTTAATGTGTAGTAGCACTCTATCTCTTCATGTTCTCCCGGGTTTCGGCACCAAAATGTTGCTACACACTAGTGAAATCAAGGACACAGTAAAACTTCTGCTCACACACACCTTTATTCTCACACGTCCATCTTACAGTTATAGTTGAAATATATCCGCTGCAGAGGGCAGCACAATGTACAGACTTAACAGAACACCAACAGATGGCGTAGGAGTCTTCATTCCCCGACAACATATTGTGTGGCTTAGTTCGGGCTTCGTCGTAGACCATCTCCCCAAAGAAAGGAATCAAGAGGAGTCAAACCGGGAGACATGCATACACTTTTAACAACAGGAATTTGTCCTGTCCAACGTCCAGGAAAGTTGTTATTCATTGTTTGCGTCGCGACACGGGACGAGTAAGATGGACAATCGTCTTGTCGAAGCCAATTAAATTGTCGAATATCAAATGGTTCAAATGGCTCTGAGCACTATGGGACTCAACTGCTGAGGTCATTAGTCCCCTAGAACTTAGAACTAGTTAAACCTAACTAACCTAAGGACATCACAAACATCCATGCCCGAGGCAGGATTCGAACCTGCGACCGTAGCGGTCTTGCGGTTCCAGACTGCAGCGCCTTTAACCGCACGGCCACTTCGGCCGGCTGTCGAATATCCAGTGGTGCCTCTTCTAGAAGAACGGGCCGAATGTTCGTCAGAAAGTGTGCGTACGAACGCCCATTTAAAACGCCTGAGATGAATTAAGGTCCCATTATGTAATTTCTTATGATGCCGTGCCATATGTTTACGCTCCACGGTCGTTGATGTTGTACCTGACGAAGCCAATGTGAATTTTCGGTTGCCCAGTAGTGCATGTTATGAAAATTTACATTAGCTTGGTTAGTAAACGTTGCATCATCGGTAGAGAGCACACGTAGGAAAAAGGTAGCTTCGTCTCTCAGTTGCGTAAGAGCAAGCCGACAAAATTCTGTACGACGTTCAAAATCGCTGGTAGTCGAGTGGGTGATGTAGTGACAGATGATAGGAATGGAAATTCTGTCTATGTAGGATGCGAATGACACTCGTCTGGCTGATTCCACATTACTTGGCAATATCTCTCGTACCGCCGTGCGGTTTCTTTGGCGTCGTAGCAGTTGCAGTCTTCTTTCTTGTCCTCTTTTCGACGTTCAGCACTTAATTCGTGCAACTGCCTGGCGCGTCGGACAATGGCCATACGTATATGTAGCCCTATACCGCTGTACCGTTTTTACGGCATTTCTTTTATATTCACCAAATAAATGTTGGTTGGGTTGATATGGGGAGAGGGAACCAAAGAGCGAGGTTATCGGTCCCATCGGATGAGGGAAGGATGGGGAAGGAAGTCGGCTGAGCCCTTTCACAGGTACCATCCCGGCGTTTGCCTAAAGCTATTTAGGGAAATCACGTTAAATCTATACCAGGATGGCTGGAAGCGGTTGCAGTGTGCTAACCACTGCGCCATCTCGCTCGTTCCAAATAAAAGTAATATATACGAGGTGCATTCAAGTTCTAAGGCCTCCGATTTTTTTTCTAATTAACTACTCACCCGAAATCGATGAAACTGGCGTTACTTCTCGACGTAATCGCCCTGCAGACGTACACATTTTTCACAATCCTGACGCCATGATTCCATGGCAGCGGCGAAGGCTTCTTTAGGAGTCTGTTTTGACCACTGGAAAATCGCTGAGGCAATAGCAGCACGGCTGGTGAATGTGAGGCCACGGAGAGTGTCTTTCATTGTTGGAAAAAGCCAAGAGTCACTAGGAGCCAGGTCAGGTGAGTAGGGAGCATGAGGAATCACTCCAAAGTTGTTATCACGAAGAAACTGTTGCGCAACGTTAGCTCGATGTGCGGGTGCGTTGTCTTCGTGAAACAGCACACACACAGCCCTTCCCGGACGTTTTTGTTGCAGTGCAGGAAGGAATTTGTTCTTCAAAACATTTTCGTGGGATGCACCTGTTACCGTAGTGCCCTTTGGAACGCAATGGGTAAGGATTACGCCCTCGCTGTCCCAGAACATGGACACCATAATTTTTTCAGCACTGGCGGTTACCCGAAATTTTTTTGGTGGCGGTGAATCTGTGTGCTTCCATTGAGCTGACTGGCGCTTTGTTTCTGGATTGAAAAATGGCATCCACGTCTCATCCATTGTCACAACCGACGAAAAGAAAGTGCCATTCATGTTGTGGTTGCGCGTCAACATTGCTTGGCAACATGCCACACGGGCAGCCATGTGGTCGTCCGTCAGCATTCGTGGCACCCACCTGGATGACACTTTTCGCATTTTCAGGTCGTCATGCAGGATTGTGTGCACAGAACCCACAGAAATGCCAACTCTGGAGGCGATGTGTTCAACAGTCATTCGGCGATCCCCCAAAACAATTCTCTCCACTTTCTCGATCATGTCTTCAGACCAGCTTGTGCGAGCCCGAGGTTGTTTCAGTTTGTTGTCACACGATGTTCTGCCTTCATTAAACTGTCGCACCCACGAGCGCACTTTCGACACATCCATAACTCGATCACCACATGTCTCCTTCAACTGTCGATGAATTTCAATTGGTTTCACACCACGCAAATTCAGAAAACGAATGATTGCACTGCACGCTGTTCAAGTAAGGAAAACGTCACCATTTTAAGTATTTAAAACAGTTCTCATTCTCGCCACTGGTGGTAAAATTCCATCTGCCGTACGGTGCTGCCATCGCTGGGACGTATTGACAATGAACGCGGCCTGATTTTAAAACAATGCGCATGTTTCTATCTCTTTCCAGTCTGGAGAAAAAAAATCGGAGGCCTTAGAGCTTGTATGCACCTCATACAACTTCTCATTGGTGTATTTGTCTGCACGCAACAAATGTTGAAACAGAAATGAGCGGCTTGCAGTGCAGATAAGTAAACAGGCGTATGTGTTGACAATCTGACACAGTGTAGCACGAGAGCTCTGCTTGGCGGTGTTGCGCGCTAATGCTGATGCCGGCTTCGATGCCCTCTAATTCTCTAGTTCTTGTCTTGTTAGATTGTCAGGGCATTAATTAAAATGGTTCAAATGGCTCTGAGCACTATGGGACTTAAGATCTGAGGCCATCAGTCCCCTAGAACGTAGAACTACGTATACCTAAGTAACTTAAGGATATCACACACATCCTTGCCCGAGGCAGGATTCGAACCTGCGACCGTAGCGGTCACGCGGTTCCAGACTGAAGTGACTAGAACCGCTCGGCCACTCAGGTCAGCCGGGGCATTAATTTCACCGCATTTTACGTGAGAAATTTTACCTAGAATACGTCATTCAGTGTGTGACAAATAACAGCAATTTACAGGGTAAAAAATAATATAATTTTTTAAACATGTTCCAGCATAGAGCACTGCTATACATGTGATTAAGGATATATCTCAAACGCTTAGACCCCGTCAGACGAATATATTTTGCTTCTATATGTATGTAATTCATACCTGTGCAACATTTAGGCCTCCCTTTTCACCAGTTGCCTATTTGATTTTTTTCCCGGAACATTTGTCGCCAGTAACTCTATTAGTTTTTCTGGTATAACCAAACATATCACAACTGGAATGTTCATCTACTTTTGTCATCTGCTTCTTTTTACTGTTGAATTTCATTTTGAGCTTTTCAGAGTATTTACGCTTATATGATGTTTTGTGATATACCAGTTGTTAGTCAGTTTCATGTTCCAGGTATCATTTGCAGAATAAATCGTAATGATGTGGAACTAGTCACTTTATATTAAGATCAATTTTTTTGGTAAATTTGCCTACATGCTGATCGTTAATCTGATTTGATCCATTATAAATGGTTCTGAAAGCCTGAGACTATGAAAACAAGAGGTTTGTTTATAAATAACTCATCTGTTATCAGTTACGATTTTCATTATTTTATTTATCGCACGACGCGTTTCGGGAAATGATTCCCATTTTCAAGTGCGTTTTTTTTTTTTGTTTGTGTTTGTTATGTCATTCCTATGTGATGCTGTCGATGTGTGAGATTCTGCTTCATTTTGTTGATTTTACTGCAGTATCTAAGAAAACACGCGATGTTTTAGTTGGTTGTCGATCTTTTTGTGAAGTTAGTGGCGAATTTTAAAAGAATTTGTACTTACAGTTTCCTTATGGTCCATTTGTGCAGAGTCTCACACACACTAAACATCACACACAACTTGTTGTACACTTTTAAACATCGAAACAACAGTGGCACAGATGTTGTTACAAGTAGTCAATAGAGATGACATTATAGGTCTTCCACAGAGTATGATATGTTTTTGTACACAGGTTATTTACCTTAACGATTTGTATCATAATTTACTTATGTCTGCCGGCCGTTGTGGCCGAGTGGTTCTAGGCGCTTCAGTCCGGAACAGCGCGACTGCTACGGTCGCAGGTTCGAATCCTGCCTCGGGCATGGATGTGTGTGATGTTCTTAGGTTAGTTAGGTTTAATTAGTTCTAAGTTCTAGGGGACTGATGACCTCAGATGTTAAGTCCCATAGTGCTCAGAGCCATTTTACCTTCTTAACATAGAGGGACTACCCTCATCCTTTCCTACCCTATCATAACAAATCTATTGACACAATACATGGAACAGTAACCCATATAATCTAATATTTTTAAGATTGTATTACATTTAAAGAAATTCTTCTTATTTGGTTCAAAATCAGAAATAATCATGAGCAGTGGCAAAATATATATAAAACTCAGGTAAAACATTTATGAGTAACTGAAAATTATGAATGACATGATGTGTTGGTGTTTATTACACGTTCTTAGCGGTATTAAATCGATAGGCACGAAAGAAATTTCGGAGCACTCCAAGGGGTTGTTATATGTAGGACCGTTATTGTTTATAACATTTATAAATGATCGTGTGGATAAAGTCGGAATCTCCATGAGGCTTTTTGCAAATGATTCTGTTATCTAAAGGAAGGCAGCAACGCCAATAGGCTGCGGGGAAATGCAACAAGACCTACGGAGTTCCGTCGATTGGTGCGTGGACTGAAAGCTGACTACGAAACTACACTCCTGGAAATGGAAAAAAGAACACATTGACACCGGTGTGTCAGACCCACCATACTTGCTCCGCACACTGCGAGAGGGCTGTACAAGCAATGATCACACGCACGGCACAGCGGACACACCAGGAACCGCGGTGTTGGCCGTCGAATGGCGCTAGCTGCGCAGCATTTGTGCACCGCCGCCGTCAGTGTCAGCCAGTTTGCCGTGGCATACGGAGCTCCATCGCAGTCTTTAACACTGGTAGCATGCCGCGACAGCGTGGACGTGAACCGTATGTGCAGTTGACGGACTTTGAGCGAGGGCGTATAGTGGGCATGCGGGAGGCCGGGTGGACGTACCGCCGAATTGCTCAACACGTGGGGCGTGAGGTCTCCACAGTACATCGATGTTGTCGCCAGTGGTCGGCGGAAGGTGCACGTGCCCGTCGACCTGGGACCGGACCGCAGCGACGCACGGATGCACGCCAAGACCGTAGGATCCTACGCAGTGCCGTAGGGGACCGCACCGCCACCTCCCAGCAAATTAGGGACACTGTTGCTCCTGGGGTATCGGCGAGGACCATTTGCAACCGTCTCCATGAAGCTGGGCTACGTTCCCGCACACCGTTAGGCCGTCTTCCGCTCACGCCCCAACATCGTGCAGCCCGCCTCCAGTGGTGTCGCGACAGGCGTGAATGGAGGGACGAATGGAGACGTGTCGTCTTCAGCGATGAGAGTCGCTTCTGCCTTGGTGCCAATGATGGTCGTATGCGTGTTTGGCGCCATGCAGGTGAGCGCCACAATCAGGACTGCATACGACCGAGGCACACAGGGCCAACACCCGGCATCATGGTGTGGAGAGCGATCTCCTACACTGGCCGTACACCACTGGTGATCGTCGAGGGGACACTGAATAGTGCACGGTACATCCAAACCGTCATCGAACCCATCGTTCTACCATTCCTAGACCGGCAAGGGAACTTGCTGTTCCAACAGGACAATGCACGTCCGCATGTATCCCGTGCCACCCAACGAGCTCTAGAAGGTGTAAGTCAACTACCCTGGCCTGCAAGATCTCCGGATGTGTCCCCCATTGAGCATGTTTGGGACTGGATGAAGCGTCGTCTCACGGGGTCTGCACGTCAAGCACGAACGCTGGTCCAACTGAGGCGCCAGGTGGAAATGGCATGGCAAGCCGTTCCACAGGACTACATCCAGCATCTCTACGATCGTCTCCATGGGAGAATAGCAGCCTGCATTGCTGCGAAAGGTGGATATACACTGTACTAGTGCCGACATTGTGCATGCTCTGTTGCCTGTGTCTATATGCCTGTGGTTCTGTCAGTGTGATCATGTGATGTATCTGACCCCAGGAATGTGTCAATAAAGTTTCCCCTTCCTGGGACAATGAATTCACGGTGTTCTTATTTCAATTTGCAGGAGTGTAAATAGACGTAACATATTGCGGGTAAATAGGTGCAGATTATCACTGGAAACAGTAATAAAGGTAAAATACATTAGAGGAACCGTCGGGAGCGACCAAAAGTGGAATATAATAAAGTTTTAGACATGGGTGCATTGTCAGCAACCGCTACAACGTAAAATTAAAGCAATAACAGCCCTCGGTGGGAAAAATAAAATCTTTTTGACTTAGGTTTCGGGGTGCTCACACATGTCGAGCAGCGGCAGTATCAGTCTGATCCTGTCGCAGCTCGGCATGTGTGTGCAGTCCATAGTGGCTTCCCTTCTATGTTTTCTGTTTAAAAATTTTGTGACTAAAGCTTTATTGCTTGATATTTATTTTATACGTGGCATGCCAGTTTAAATGTTTTATTTGTGATGAAAGCACTCTTAGTAGTGGCCGAAACCTAGGTCAAAAAGACTTCATTTTTGCGAGCGAGGGCTATTACTGATTTAATTTTAGATCATATAATAATGTACTGTTGTGCAAAAGTAACTTTGGCATGATATGTCGCTGACGAGCTTACTTGCTCTACAACGAGTCCCCATACTGGACACAAGTTTGATAAAGAGTAAGGTGTTGTTTTTTAATACAATCACTTTTTATGACACAGTCAAAATCGGTTTCGGCCCACGATTTTTATGACACACTCAAAATCAGTTTCGGCCTTCAAAGGCCGTCGTCACATGCTATGGCCGAAACCAGTTATGATTGTATCATAAAAAAGCGATTGTGTGAAAAATTTAAAAAAACATCATCACCGGCTCCGCAAACAGAATGTCGTTTCTTTTGCAAAATTAGTTCAAAATGGCTCTGAGCACTATGGGACTTAACATCTGTGGTCATCAGTCCCCTAGAACTTAGAACTACTTAAACCTAACTAACCTAAAAACATCACACACATCCATGCCCGAGGCAGTATTCGAACCTGCGACCGTAGCAGTCCCGCGGTTCCGGACTGAGCGCCTAGAACCGCTAGACCACCACGGCCGGCCCAAAATTGGTAAGAAGTTCTTGTGAGAGGACGTTCAATTCCTCAACCAGTGCTGTTTACAGTTGCTCTAAGGTCGTTGCTGCACGTGGACGTGGTGCAGTACGTCTCCCCAACGCACCCCACGCGTGTTTCATGGGATTTACCTCGGGGAAACGGGCAGGCCAGTCCACTCGCCGAATGTACTTTCGTTCCAAGAGCTACTGCACGTGCGCAGTTCGATGCGGTCGCTCACTGTCATCCATAAAAATGAAGTCAGAGCCAAATGCACCTCTGAAAAGGTGCGTATGCGGAAGGGGTGCAGTGTCATAATAACGTTGAACGGTGATTGTTCCGTGTTCAAAGATCTCTAGATCGGCGCGCCCAAGCAACATTACGCCTCCCGACATCTTAACAGCTGGGCCACCAAAACGAACATGTTCGAAAATTTTTCTTGGGTGTCCAACTCTACCCATGTGAGAGTACGTCTGGAACCACTACACAGACTGAATCTTTCTCATGATAGAAGAGCTCGCGATCTTAATACTCGTTGCCCCTACGCTCTTGCACCACACAAACGTTGCTGCCGATGTCCGGCTGTCAGCAAAACACAACTTACTGGTCGTTGGGCAAAGAGACCGCCCTCACGCAATCTGCGTGCCAATGTGAATCTTGCCCTTTTGTTAAATGCGGCTGCAGTCGCACCTGCTGTTTGACGTGGCTCCTTTCCTACCTGCTGAACAATGTAGCAATCATCTCCTGCTGTAGTTGATCATAGCCAAACACACCTCCTTCGGGCAGCAGTGCCTGTAGTTCCGAACTTTGATTTGATTTATTGCTGGTTTAGAGACCTGTTGCCTTACATTTTATAACAGGTCACTCATATTACAGCTTTTCATGAGGATTACAAAACGTATTCCGTGTTACAAACAGCAATTATTGTTTTCACCAATTACAATGGAACTAATAATAAATTAAAAATACATTGCAAATTGAAAGAAAAGAAAAAGCCCTCCACTTACGTGAAACAATGCTGTGAGGAATACCACACTCCTCACGCGTCGTCCTTCTTCCAGTTTACCGGTGGTCATTTCCAGTGTAAAGTCATGCAGGCGTTGTCGTCCCGAGCTCGTGGTCTCGTGGTCGCGTTTTCGCTTACCGAGCACGGAATCCCGGGTTTTCACATACCTCAATGACTGAGTGTTTGCGTTGTCCTCATCATTTTGTCATCAATCCTGAAAGTGGCGAGACTGGAGTGAGCGAAGGTTGGGAATTTGTACGGGCTCTGACAACCGCGCAGTTGAGCGCCCAATGTCTGTAGACATTGTTGTAGTGAGCAACACGACCACAGCGCTCCACAACTGCTCGGTGATTTACACACACTGACTTTTTCCGTTCCTTCAAGTGCCTCGTGCTGTCGGGCCAGCCCCATTTGGCGCTGTAGTCACAGCTTTCAGAGCGCCACTTGGAGACCTCCAGCGATGTATTGCCCCACTTCCATACAGTTCCACCGAGTTGATAACATTTTATGCTACTTATCTGTCTCGTCCTTAGGTTTTGCAGAAAAATGTAGCTCTAGGAGAGCAGATGCCATCTTGAGATTCATAATAAGACTCTACATGAAACGTAATTCAGTCACGAAAAGAAGTGGCCTCTGACAGATTCGTCAGTCGATTTCGTCGTTCTAGGGAGGATTAGTAGAAATACAGACGATCAAACGAAGAACGGCACGTTTCATCACGGGATCGTATAGAAAACGCGAGAGAGCTACCTAGATACTCAGCAAATTCCAGTAGCTTTAGCTACAAGAGAGTTGTTGTGGATCACAGACAGGTTTACTCGAAACATTTCCACTGTGTAGGCTCCAACAAATGCAGGTCAACATATTACTTCCTACAACATATATTTCGTTAAATGACCGTGACGATGAAATGAAATTACCGGAAATCTTCGTTCTCACGCATCATTCGCGAATGGAACGTGGAGGGACGGAAATGGTGGTGAAATCATGAACACCCTCCCCCACACTACGTAACATGGCTCCGGGAGTGTAGATATACATACAGAGGCCATCACTGATGTTCAGGTACTGAGGCTATAAGCAAAATCTTTCACTTTGTGATACTTTCGTTGCAAAATGTCAATCCCCCTGCTAAGATTACACCATTTCTGAATTTGTTGACTTGTTATTTCCTTCCCTCTAGGAGAGCAGGATGGCAGAAGTTAGATGCCATCCTTCAGTTTTTGGTTTACATACGAAAAGAATAAAAAAATAATAAGTTAGGATATGGAAGGTGCTGGATGACATGGTATTGGTGATGAAGACTGTTCTACTTTATAGGGATGAGGGTAAGAATTTGAAAATGGAAGATTTTGGAGATGATGTTATGTGTAGCTGAGGGAAAAACCGATAGGATATAGGCGTTATGATTTGAGGTAGGCACAAAAAGAGTAGTTCAAAATGGTTCAAATGGCTCTGAGCACTATGGGACTTAACATCTGTGGTCATCAGTCCCCTAGAAATTAGAACTACTTAAACCTAACTAACCTAAGGACATCACACACATCCGTAGCAGTCTCGCGGCTCCGGACTGAGCGCCTAGAACCGCGAGGCCTCCACGGCCGGCTAAAAGAGTAGTATAGAGCATTCATTTGGGGGAGGATGTGCAGAGTAGATTAAAGTTGGCTGAAAGCGCAGATATCAAGGTTGCTTTTTAGTATTGGAAGCAGTTGATAATTAATATTGCTTTGGGAAAAGATGCTGATGGTTTAGAGATGGAAGAAACATAGGACGACTTGTTATGAGGTCGGAAGCAGGCTACGGATCTACAAAATTAGAGCTAAAGCTGGGTGCTGGCACTCAATTTTATGGGAGATGTAGGACAAGGGATGGCGTTCTAGAGATCTGAGGACTTTATAAAGTGGTACACTCAACACCTGTGAGATGGCTGTTGCATACAGAAAGCGAGGCAGACTGCATGTCGTTCAAAGGTTTACAGGCAGTACAGCTGTTGCGACCGCTCTATAGATCTATTCGCAACATCACCATGTACGATGTCACTGTCTCCAGCAGTCGAGGTGAAGTAACTAGGGTAGCAGAAATGCACCATCGGATCAAAAGTGTAATGCGGAATTGACCACTAGATGTCCCGAGAGAGGTCCCACCAGTATAAAAAGGAGGTGGAGAGTATTTTGTTGTCACTACGAAGCAGTATCAGCAGAGTGGGTTGGTCATGAGACCTCAGTGACTCCGACTGTGGGCTAGTAATTGGATATCATCTGAGTAACATATCCATCAGCTATATTTATATCCTTCTAGAGTTGTCCATGGCGAATGTTCGTGAAGTGACTGTGACGTGGAAACACGAACGAACAACCACAGTTTAACCAAGACGAAGCAGACCTCTTGGAATGATGGGTAGCGTTCATCGAGCATTTCAGAGAATGTTTGCAAAAAGTCTGCTAATGGAAGAAATCACTCATCAGTTCCCAAGCGGTAGCAGCATCCACCGTTAGGTGGTTGTGTTAAAAGTAGTGAGGAACGATGGTCATAAATCGCACATTTCTATAGTCAGTCTAAGTGATGCTTGACGTGGTGTAAAGAGCGACGTCAAGTGACACTGGGAGACTAGAAAAGGAGGGTTTCTTGTGATGAATTACGATATACCCTGTGGCAATCCTATGGCAGGATTTGGGTTTGACAAATGCCGGGATAACATTACTTGCCGTAGTGTTCAGTGCCAACAGTGACGTTTAGAAGAGGTGGTGTTACAGCATGGGAGTGTATTTCGGGGGGAGAGGAGATTAGTGTTTGATGTCCCATCGACAACAAGGTCATTAGAGATGGAGGACAAGCTCAGGGTAGGGAAGGTGAGAGGTGGCATGCCAATCTCACTTTAACGTTGTCAGTCAGATTAATGTTCATATTTTGGTCATGATCTCGGTGTTCCCCAGTACAACGTTTGGTCTGTGTGGCTTATGACTTTTTTACATGGGGAAATCGTGGGCAGAATGTTCTTATAACTACACGTGTAACCCGTAGAGAACTTGTACCTGAGGGGCTGTAGTGGAGCAGACAGAGAACAGGGACAGAAATGAATTGGGAGCCATAAATGATGAATGTAGTGACCTGGCTGTGTCAGTGATTCTGGAAAGTAGCACTCAGAGGATCGTTCCTGCTGAGGGACTTCTGGCCGATGGCTTCTCCTTCTTCTTAGGACTGGACAGATGGCCGCCAGTTCGCAAAACATGTACCTGAACCAGACGGAAGTCCATTCTGAAGTCAGTCAGTTGGCGGACAATGGGTAGAGGAAGCCATTTAAGAGAGACAACTATAAACTGAGCTGTTGTGTAAATGGTGGAAAGTAATAGAACTCTGCGCAGTCTTATATTAGAAGGTGGGACGACACGGACAGAGTTTCTTGAGTACATGTTTAGTGGAGGCAAGAATGTAACCCGCCTCCCCCCCTCACCCCCCCCCCCCCATCCCTGAGGCCAGGCTGTCGCCATGTTCTTTCAGCGAGCAGCGAAAACATATATTTCATAGGTAAGACTGTCTGGGGAGCTTTACAGCCTTCTTTCAGAAACTGGAAATGGTCAGCCCAGAAAGATTAGATCTTTCTGTGGTATCGATAGCAACGGTGCCACGGCATAGGCTCATAATCTATATACTAAGATGCTATCCTCACAGTGGATTCCTTGTCCGAAAGAACAGATACCATCTTAGTATATATATAGTTAAGGCTCACTGGCCACTTGACCATCTTCTTCTTCTGTGCGAATGCGCAAACAGTGCCCGAACTCTTACGGGAATTGGCAACGCGCTGCGAGTAATGAGTAGAATGGGCTGGGGCACTAAGGATGTAGTGCGGAAAAATGCTTTGAGAATGTGGGTTTCGCGGGAGGCGTGCCAGAGATAAATCCCTGCAGTCGCACTATCCTCTGTGTCCTCGGTGGCTCAGATGGATAGAGCGTCTGCCATGTAAGCAGGAGATCCCGGGTTCGAGTCCCGGTCGGGGAACACAATTTCATCTGTCCCCGTTGACGTATGTCAACGCCTATAAGCAGCTAAGGGTATTCATTTCATTGTAGCAGGCTCATAAGTTGGCACTACGAGTCACCGACGAGAGCGCACTCTAGCCGGAGCGGGAGAGCTCTACGAGTTCCGCTCCAGTTTGAGCCCATTTGATCAAGAGCAGATGGCCGGAACAATAAGCTTCAGCTCATCTGTACAAGTTATGTATGCCTCTGTATATATATCCAGGCTCCAGTAAACCACTTTTACTTACGTGCAGTACCTACGTATTTTTCATGCTCCTGCTCATACCCAGGCGGGATACAAAACTTTCAATGAATGAGGGATTGTGGACCTGCTTAGGTATTTTTCTTTCCCCAAAACATGATCATGCTTACCATGAGAACGACACCTCCATAACCTGATATCTTTTTATTTGAGACTAGAGATGTGGAGTCGCAGATTGGCTCCTCTCAGGATACGCAAAGTGGAGGCTTGCTGCCCCAGCATATAAACCACGATGCTGTGTCTGGCTACCAGGCCAACAGAATAGTCAAGAGGTGAGATTCAGTGAGTGAAAGATAGTTCGATAGGTTTGTGCAATGTGGAGGTGGTTTCGGTTTTGCTAATTTGGCTCGCATGCCAAGGCTTAGTGGAAAGTAGTTGTGATTCTTTGCCTTCTTTGTCTTCTGGTCCTCCCCTGGTGGAGAAGTTAAGGTCTTTCCCTAGGGGGTGAGAATTGTGATCTGTATCTTGTGGTGGACTGAGAGCCAGTGGCAGTTTCCAACTGTACCGACTGTGGAACTGCGTATCATCTTGGACATATTGTGTGTCACGACGGTGAACTTATTCCTTCTGAGTCGGCTGTCTGACGTTTGACAATTCCAGCGTGCACGATCGTGTTTGTGAGTCAAAATGGTTTGACCAGACTGACGAATGGATACATCACCTTATGAAATCTGTCGGGATTTCATGGCTCCGACAGGGAAGTTTCCCGCGTTCTGATAATCAGAAAGCCAGACCGCGTAGTTTGCAAATCTTCGTGGATGCGTCAGAAAATTGCAGCTGCCGCAGCGCACCGCTCCTTGCTCACAGCGCGCCGCTTTTTGTTGCCGCCTGAATCAAGATGAAAGGGTCAGGTACTGCTGCACTGGCTTAGGGTTGTTGAATGATATTCGCAGCTCCCTGTTTCCAGGTGAACCATAGTTTATGGTATACTTGGTCGTAGTTGATATCATTTGAATAGAGCTGGGCCTCACAGTGGATTCATGTAAACGAACTCATATTGCCTTGTAAAAGAGATTAATCAGGGGAGAATTTGCATAGCTCCCACCCCAATTTGTTCTTTGCCAATCACACACCATTCTTTTTTGGATTCGTGTTTGTCGTTTTTGTGTAAGATTTATTGGCTAGTTGTAGTTGCAAAAGGATTAATAAAATTTTTCAATATTTTGTAATCTTCAATACGACACAGATCCCATTCATACTCCTTCAACTATTCACTGTTTTTATTTTAGTGTGGTGATACACCATAAATTTAATGTTCAATCTTATTAAATTAATTAATTAGATTATTAATTTGAGTTCTGATTTGACCACAGGCACAGGCAACAAAAGTGTCATGAGTAAATCCACCAATTCTTATATAAAAATTAAGCGTGAAGCTCACGATTTGAGGGTTATTGAGAAGATAGTACTTTTCTTTAGGTAAAAATAATAATATTTAGCATCACTCAGAGATACATTTATGATTAAAGCAAGCGACAGATTGCAAAGGGTGAGGAAGGAAATCGGCTGAGCCCTTTCAGAGAAACCATCCCGGAATTTGCCTGAAGTGATTTAGGGAAATCACGGAAAACCTAAATCTGCATGGCGAGACGCGAGTCTGAACCGTCGTCCTGCCGAATGTGAGTTCATTGTGTTAACCACCGCCGGGCGGGATTAGCCGAGCGGTCTTAGGCGCTGCAGTCATGGACTGTGCGGCTGGTCCCGGCGGAGGTTCGAGTCCTCCGTCGGGCATGTGTCTGTGTGTTTGTCCTTAGGATAATTTAGGTTAAGTAGTGTGTAAGCTTAGGGAATGATGTCCTTAGCAGTTAAGTTCCATAAGATTTCACACACATTTAAAAATTTTTTTTTTTGTTAACCATCGTGCCACATCACTCTGTAGGGTATTTCGTGGTTGGAATGTGGTCCCCTTATGGCGTTTAAGGAAAGGCTAAATGCGGAAAGATATGAAAATACGCTCATGCTCATAAATTAAGGATAATGCTGATACATGATGGAACAATGCTCTGGTGGGCGGTTTGCGGGCTTAAATCACCTCGGGGTATGACCATGCGATGCATTTGACCTGCGGTCGTCGCACAGTGGCACTGGCAGCAGTCCACATACGCAGAGGTGTGTTGGTGCGTGTCAGAGTACGGTGCAGCGAGTAAGAGTGCAGACGTTTTCAGACGTCCTAATGGTGACTGTGTGTTGAAAATGGCTCAAAGAACACATATTGATGACGTTATGAGGGGTAGAATACTAGGGCGACTGGGGGCTGGTCAAACACAGCAGGTCGTAACACGGGCCCTCCGTGTGCCACGAAGTGTGATCTCAAGATTATGGCAACTATTCCAGCAGAGAGGAAACGTGTCCAGACGCTACAGTACGGGACGTCCACAGTGTAAAACACCACAAGAAGACCGATATTTCACCATCAGTGCCCGCAGACGGCCACGGAATACTGCAGGTAACCTTGCTCGGAACCTGACACTGGAACAGTCGTCTCCAGATAACCTGTATGGAGGTCGCGGTTTGATGGTGTGGGGTGGGATTATGATTGCTGCACGTACACCCCTGCATGTCTTTGACACAGGAACCGTAACAGGTCAGGTTATCGGGACGTCATTTTGCCCCTTTGAGGGGTGCAGTGGGTCCCACCTTCCTCCTGATGAATGATAACGCACGGCCCCACCGAGCTGCCATCGTGGAGGAGTACCTTGAAACAAAAGATATTATGGCGAATGGAGTAGCCTGCTTTTTCTCCAGGCCGAAACCCCATCGAGCAAGTCTGGGTTGCTCTCGGTCGACGTATCGCTGCACGTCTTCAAACTCCTAGGACACTTCAGGAGCTCTGACAGGCACTGGTGCAAGAATGGGAGGCTATACTCCAGGAACACATGTGTTTCGGGACGGTTTTCTCAACTTATCACCAATACCGTGAACTTACAGATCTGTGTCGTGTGTGTTCCCTATGTGCCTATGCTATTATCGCCAGTTTTGTGTAGTGCCATGTTGTGTGGCACCACTTTCTGCAATTGTCCTTGATTTATGAGCATGAGTGTATTTTATAGCACTGGGTACTGTGGGTAGCAGAGGAACAGATCGAAGAGGATCATTATATCAGAGTAACAAAGCACTCTGTCATAAAGCTGCATCTGTGAGGCAATGGTTTGTAGACAATAACTTTCTTTAAATAGACTGGCCTTCCCAGAGTTCAAACCTGAACCCACTGGAACACCTCTGGGACGAGTTAGAACGTCGACTTCACTCCTGACCCAAATGTCCAACATCACTATCTCGGAGTGGGCTGCCTTTCCTCCACAGTCATTCAGGCGCGTCATTGAAACTGTCCCCAGCAGAGTTCAAGCTTTCGTCAAGGTGAAGGGTGGACGCACCTTATACTGAGGTCCACTAGTACGTCCAGATACTTTTGATCAGTTTGCGTTTGTCCTGCTTCTAACACCCCTTTAAGGGAACTCACTGCCGCCAACTCTGCTAATAAGTTTGGGAAATGGGGACTTTGGCACTGCACTATTGCCTTTAAGATGTGATTATGTAAAAGGACAGAATCTCACATTCACCCAATCTGGAACCGGGATACCTAATGTAGATATGAAATGGAAAACTGTAACAGTTGCATACAAATAACGTTTAGGAATTGTAGTAGGACAGTGTTGCTATAGCAACGCTCTTCCTTGATATACGTCTCTGCGTGATCAGATAGCTCGTGCAGAGGTCTCCAAGGCCGAAAAAGTGTGGAAAGACAGTTTGTGAATGTCTCACCGAGCGAGGTGGTGCAATAGTCAGCACACTGGACTCGCATTCTGGACCACGACGGTTCAGATCCCCGTCTGGCTACCCAGATTTAGGTTTGAACTGATATTCATAAATCACTTGGTGGGCACTTCCTATTTCCTTCCCTAATCAGAGTTTGTGCTTCGTCTCCAGTGACGCCGGCCGGAGTGACCGTGCGGTTCTAGGCGCTACAGTCTGGAACCGAGTGACCGCTACGGTCGCAGGTTCGAATCCTGCCTCGGGCATGGATGTGTGTGATGTCCTTAGGTTAGTTAGGTTCTAAGTTCTAGGCGACTGATGACCTCAGAAGTTAAGTCGCATAATGCTCAGAGCCATTTGAACCATTTCTCCAGTGACCTCTTTATCGACCGGTGGTTGAACATTAATTTTCTTTTCTTCCTTTTCGGCGCTGTCTGCACCACACAGCGGTTGGCTCCAGTAACTTAGCAGAAACATTACGTATAACAAATCAGTAACAGAAAGCAGCCCTTCAAGCCAAGTAAAGCTGTGATGTGTGTTGTAGTGTCACGAAATTGTCGGTAACAATCGCTACCTGTAATCGCCGACCCCTTATAAGATATGTGTTTGTTATGTAAATTAAAGAAAAACAGTTCCGGTTATTTTGTTTAGAACTTTATCAAGTTCACGCGATCGCTTTCGGCCTTTGTATTAGGTCATTATCAAGTGCATCTACGTCCATATCTACGTATACTCTGCAAACCTCCGTGAAGTGTATGGTAGAGGGTACGTCCCAGTCTACCAGTTATTAGGGTTTCTTCCCGTTCCATTCCCGTATGGAGCGTGCGGAGAATGACTGTTTAAATGCCACTGCGTGTGCTGCAATTAATCTAATCTTGTCCTCACGGTCCCTATGTGAGCGATAAACAGGGGGTTGTAGTATATTCCTACAATCACAATTTAATACAGGTTCTTGAAACATTGTTAGCAGACTTTCTCGGGATAATTTACGTCGGCCCTCAAGAGTCTGCCAGTTCAGTTTCTTCAGCATCTCTGTGACACTCTCCCACGGATCAAATAACTCCGTGACCATTCGTGCTGCCTTTCTCTGAATACGTTCAGTATCCCGTGTTAATCCTATTTGGCACGGGTACCACACACTTGAGCAATATTCTAGAATGGGTAGCACGAGCGATTTGTAAGTAATCTCCTTTGTAGAATGATTACAAATCCCCAATACTCCCCCCATGAACCATGGACCTTGCCGTTGGTGGGGAGGCTTGCGTGCCTCAGCGATACAGATGGCCGTACCGTAGGTGCAACCACTACGGAGGGGTATCTGTTGAGAGGCCAGACAAACGTGTGGTTGTTGAACAGGGGCAGCAGCCTTTTCACTAGTTGCAGGGGCAACAGTCTGAATGATTGACTGATCTGGCCTTGTAACACTAACCAAAACGGCCCTGCTGTGCTGGTACTGCGAACGGCTGAAAGCAAGGGGAAACTATAGCCGTAATTTTTCCCGAGGGCATGCAGCTTTACTGTATGGTTAAATGATGATGGCGTACTCTTGGGTAAAATATTCCGGAGGTAGTATAGTCCCTCATTCGGATCTCCGGGCGGGGACTACTCAAGAGGACGTCGTTATCAGGAGAAAGAAAACTGGCGTTCTGCGGATCGGAGCGTGGAATGTCAGATCCCTTAATCGGGCAGGTAGGTTAGAAAACTTAAAAAGGGAAATGGATAGGTTAAAGTTAGATATAGTGGGAATTAGTGAAGTTCGGTGGCAGGAGGAACAAGACTTTTGGTCAGGTGAATACAGGGTTATAAATACAAAATCAAATTGGGGTAATGCAGGAGTAGGTTTAATAATGAATAAAAAAATAGTGCGGGAAAGCTACTACAAACAGCATATTGAACGCATTATTGTAGCCAAGATAGACACGAAGCCCACACCTACTACAATAGTACAAGTTTATATGCCAACTAGCTCTGCAGATGATGAAGAAATTGATGAAATGTATGATGAGATAAATGAAATTATTCAGGTAGTGAAGGGAGACGAAAATTTAATAGTCATGGGTGACTGGAATTCGAGAGTAGGAAAAGGGAGAGAAGGAAACATAGTAGGTGAATATGGATTGGGTGAAATAAATGAAAGAGGAAGCCGTCTGGTAGAATTTTGCACATAGCATAACTTAATCATAGCTAACACTTGGTTCAAGGATCATAAAAGAAGGTTATACACATGGAAGAAAGAAAAAATGGTTCAAATGGCTCTGAGCACTATGGGACTCAACTGCTGTGGTCATAAGTCCCCTAGAACTTAGAACTACTTAAACCTAACTAACCTAAGGACATCACACACATCCATGCCTGAGGCAGGATTCGAACCTGTGACCGCAGCGGTCGTGCGGTTCCAGACAGTAGCGCCTTTAACCGCTCGGCCACTCCGGCCGGCACATATGGAAGAAACCTGGAAATACTAGAAGGTATCAGATAGATTATATAATGGTAAGACAGAGATTTAGGAACCAGGTTTTAAATTGTAAGACATTTCCAGGGGCAGATGTGGACTCTGACCACAATCTATTGGTTATGAGCTGTAAATTAAAACTGAAGAATGTGCAAGAAGATGAGAATTTAAGAAGATGGGATCTGGATGAACTGAAAGAACCAGAGGTTGTACAGAGTTTCAGGGAGAGCATAAGGGAGAAATTGACAGGAATGGGGGAAAGAAATTCAGTAGAGGAAGAATGGGTAGCTCTGAGGGATGAAGTAGTGAAGGCAGCAGAGGATCAAGTAGGTAAAAAGACGAGGGCTAGTAGAAATCCTTGCTTAACAGAAGAAATATTGAATTTAATTGATGAAACGAGAAAATATATAAATGCAATAAATGAAACAGGCAAAAAAGAATACAAACGTCTCAAAAATGAGATCAACAGGAAGTGCAAAATGGCTAAGCAGGGATGGCTAGAGGACAAATGTAAGGATGTAGAGGCTTATCTCACTAGGGGCAAAATAGATACTGCCTACAGGAAAATTAAAGAGTCCTTTGGAGAAAAGAGAGCCACTTGTATGAATATCAAGAGCTCAAATTTAACCCCTGTTCTAAGCAAAGAAGGGAAAGCAGAAAGATGGAAGGAGTATATAGAGGGTCTATACAAGAGCGACGTACTTGAGGACAATATTCTGGAAATGGAAGAGAATGTAGATGAAGGCGAAATGGGAGATACATTACTGCGTGAAGAGTTTGACAGAGTACTGAAAGACTTGAGTCGAAACAAGGCCCCGGGAGTAGAAAACATTCCATTAGAACTACTGACGGCCTTGGGAGAGCCAGTCCTGACAAAACTCTACCATCTGGTGAGCAAGATGTATGAGACAGGCGAAATACCGTCAGACTTCAAGAAGAATATAATAATTCCAATCCCAAAGAAAACAGGTGTTGACAGATGTGAAAATTACCGAACAATCAGTTTAATAAGCCACAGCTGCAAAATACTAACGCGAATTCTTTACAGACGAATGGAAAAACTAGTAGAAGCCAACCTTGGGGAAGATCAGTTTGGATTCCGTAGAAATGTTGGAACACGTGAGGCCATACTGACCTTACGACTTACCTTAGAAGAAAGATTAAGGAAAGGCCAACCTACGTTTCTAGCAATTTGTTGACTTACATAAAGCTTTTCACAATGTTGATTGGAATACTCTCTTTCAAATTCTAAAGGTGGCAGGGATAAAATACAGGGAGTGAAAGGCTATTTACAATTCGTACAGATAGCAGATGGCAGTTATAAGAGTCGAGGGACATGAAAGGGAAGCAGCGGTTGGGAAGGGAGTGAGACAGGGTTGTAGCCTCTCCCCGACGTTTTTCAATCTGTATATCGAGCAAGCAGTAAAGGAAACAAAAGAAAAATTAGGAGTAGGTATTAAAATCCATGGAGAAGATATAAAAACTTTCAGGTTCGCCGATGACATTGTAATTCTGTCAGAGACAGCAAAGGACTTGGAAGAGCAGTTGAATGGAATGGACAGTGTCTTGGAAGGAGGATATAAGATGAACATCAACAAAAGCAAAGCGAGGATAATGGAATGTAGTCGAATTAAGTCGGGTGATGCTGAAGGAATTAGATTAGGAAATGAGACACTTAAAGTAGTAAAGGAGTTTTGCTATTTGGGGAGCAAAATAACTGATGATGGTCGAAGTAGAGAGGATATAAAAAGTAGCCTGGCAATGGCAAGAAAAGTGTTTCTGAAGAAGAGAAATTTGTTAACATCGAGTATAGATTTAAGTGTCAGGAAGTCGTTTCTGAAAGTATTTGTATGGAGTGTAGCCATGTACGGAAGTGAAACATAGACGATAAATAGTTTGGACAAGAAGAGAATAGAAGCTTTCGAAATGTGGTGCTACAGGAGAATGCTGAAGATTAGATGGCTAGATCACATAACTAATGAGGAGGTATTGAATAGAATTGGGGAGAAGAGGAGTTAGTGGCACAACTTGACCAGAAGAAGGGATCGGTTGGTAGGACATGTTCTGAGGCATCAAGGGATCACCAATTTAGTATTGGAGGGCAGCGTGGAGGGTAAAAATCGTAGGGGGAGACCAAGAGATGAATACACTAAGCAGATTCAGAAGGATGTAGGTTGCAGTAGGTACTGGGAGATGAAGAAGCTTGCACAGGATAGAGTAGCATGGAGAGCTGCATCAAACCAGTCGCAGGACTGAAGACCACAACAACAGCAACAACAACAATACTCTATCAGTAAACCGAAGGCTAGCACCTGATTTCCATTTCATATCCCTGCAAAGTGATACACCCAGGTATTTGCATGAGTTGGCCGATTCCAACTGTGACTCATTGATATAGGATATAAGATATATTTTTTTTTTCATTTTACGAAGTGCACAATTTTACTTTCCTGAGCATTTAAAGAAAGTTGCTAAGCTTTGGTTGGCTTTGAGATCTTATCAAGAAGTGAATGAACATTTATACACCTTCTTTGAGACAGTGCTTCATTATAGATACCTGCATCGTATTCAGAAAGTCTTTGGTTACTATTAATGTTTGACCTAATATAATGGTCTAAGCTACTCGTGTGAACTTAATAAATTTAAAAAAAGCAACTGGAGCAGCTTTTCATTAACTGAACAGAATCAGCAACAGCATGCAGACATGTTTGTTACGAGACTACACAAACGGTAATTTTCTCTCTCTGTCACATAATGTTTGGTCACGGGGAGAACATGCATTTCCTTTGAATAACGGTCGTGCTGTCAAATATCTGGTTGCAAGCTGGAAAGGACCGTGGGCCATAGCCACAAAGAGCAACGACCTCATATTGCCACTGTTTTTTCCGTGAGACCTTTATCGTAGTTCGTAACTGCGCGTCAATAGAATTGAGTTGAGTGGAGTTCATTGTATCGGATTCCCGCGTTCATTTTAATGTACGAACCTTAAAACACCAATAAATATTTATTGAAGATTGAAAGCTAATGAAATATTTGCTCTGGATTTGCATATACTGACATTTGTGGAAGGGGCGTTAATTCACAGCTGTCATCCCTGGGCTTTCTACCCTGCTATCGTTTCCTTCTCACGCTGTACAAAGACGAACTTGCAACCTTAAACATGGGAGGTAGTATTATCAGTCGATGAAGAATTTTGGTACATAGCAGAGAACATAGAACTTTGAGATTATTTGCTGTCAGAATTGTTGTATGGTGTTGAACAAATTCGGAGATAAAACGCAATAAGTCTGTAAACGGAGGTGTTATGACCTCTGTCCAACAATATACCATAATTGAACGACACATGAACAGCGCATGTTATCTTACACTCAGTTCTTGTACGTTCTTCATTCAAGGAGTAGGTGAGTTGTTTCTTCCGGTCACAGAAGAAGTTGTTGTCAAAGTTTCCTTAGTCGTTCAATGTCTGTTCGACCATTAGATCTTATAGCATTCATTTCTTTATTTTCCTTGATTCTGTATTCCGTTTTTTAGAATATTAATTTCTCTCTGCACATAGTCATAGTTAATGTAATCAGTCTCATGTAGTCTATCGCTGATATTAGACATCTCATTTCAGATACCTGCATCTCATCCAAATGTTTTGTATTGTTACCAGTTCCTGTGAGCCGTACAGCAAAACTAGCGCAACCATTTCTTTATGAAATTTCATTCTTGTCGGTATTTCTCGTATTCCTAGGTAATATTCTTCTGGTTCTTCCACCTATGGCTCGTTAATTATTCAGTTTGTGCTCGATACCATGATCAGTGTTGTAACTTATGGCAGAGCCAACTTATTGGAAATTAGATACTTGGTTAGTAGGTCTATTATTTTGAACTATTATTCTTTAGACTGGATACTTGGCTCTAAAAGCCACAGTACTGTTCTTTTTTGGGGAGATTTTCGTATTATGGTCTGAGCAGACCTGTTGAACATACGTGTAAATCATCCTCAGTTTCCACAACCATAACAATCACCAACAAATAAAATTTTATTTAAGTGCATTCTTTACTTTATTTTAATTCCTTAGCTTTCATTGGACTGCCATTCCTATATTATCTGCGTGAATATTAAAAAGCCTAAGGGATAAATTACAGTCCTGACGTACTCCTTGACTGAAGCGCTCATCAAATGGCTCTGAGCACTATGGGACTCAACTGCTGAGGTCATTAGTCCCCTATAACTTAGAACTAATTAAACCTAACTAACCTAAGGACATCACAAACATCCATGCCCGAGGCAGGATTCGAACCTGCGACCGTAGCGGTCTTGCGGTTCCAGACTGCAGCGCCTTTAACCGCACGGCCACTTCGGCCGGCAAGCGCTCATCATCACGTGATACGTCTTCTACTGTCAATATAATTTTTGTGCCATGGTGTAAAACTATTATGGCAACCGCAAGAAGTAAATACAAACATAAGCCCATCTGAATAAATGAACAATGTTACCATTTAGTAAAAATCGGACCTTCCAAACGTACGTTATTACGGCCTCTCTTCACTACCTTCAAATTTTGTAACCTTGTTCGCTTTGATAAGCAAGTGTTAGGTAAGAGAAAAAATTGTTAATTATTTACCCTAAGTGTTATCTCTACTCACTTCTGTACATGCTGATCGCATACAATAATTACTTGGAAAAATACTGATAATAAGTCAATATTTGACAGTCTTAGGTAGGGTGACGACTCATTGTTAGTAATCTGCGATGAGGATGCCCTGGAACTGTATAAACAAATCATGAAGACCTGAAATACGGCTTCTAGCAGATAGCTGTGTTCACTGACAGCGGCCATCTTGATATATCCAGATCTGCTCTCTATGAACCTGCGTAATTGTCTCCTCGTTAAGTGGAAAAGCTGTTATTTGTCGCCTGAAAATGAGTCCGGTTCATCCAGAGAGACTCTTTTCGATTTCAAATACTGTCATTATTCGTGTAATGGAAAACCACCGTCCGAATGTACGTCAGACGCTCCGGGCATCAATTTTCGCTACGGCCTCATCGCTCGCAGTCGCGTAATAAACGGTTGAGCACTACAGGGACAGCAGCGGACTGCGCGCAGTATGCGGAAGTTCGCTTTTCCGACTGCCCGTGCTGAGAGAACGTTCTTTGGCAGCGACTGACTTCTTCAGCGGACACTGACCCTGTAGCAGCCAAGAGGGTTTCAGTGCTACAGGCCCTGTACTCTAATAGCGGGCGGCACTTGTTTTCCGATAGCAGACAGCGGCGGCGTGGCACCGGATCTTCGTTGTTGGGAGAGACAGGCGTGCTCTACTAGAAAGCGGCGGTCCTACGGGATCTCAAGGGCTTGGAGCCGCAAATACTAGCAAACGTTAAACCCCAGACAGCACCTGATGGCTACGCAGTCGTGTTATTCCCATTGTACGCAGGGTGAAATGCACCTAAATAACTTTAGGCTCATTAGGGGTATTTCTAATTTCTGTCATCTGATAACGATGATTATGATGATGATGACGGGATTGTTTGGGCCACGATGTCGAGGTCTACTTCGCTCTTACTGGAATATGACGAGAAGTGTGTAGGATGAATGCAAAAACAACATTAAGGTTAAAAAAATGGGTCTGAGCACTATGGGACTTAACTTCTGAGGTCATCAGTCCCCTAGAACTTAGAACTACTTAAACCTAACTAACCTAAGGACATCACATATACCCACGCCCGAGGCAGGATTCGAACCTGCGATCGTAGCGGTTGCGCAGTTCCAGACTGTAGCGCCTAGAACCGCTCGGCCACTCCGGTCGGCCAACATTAAGGAAAACCTATCTGTGTCGCTCTATAACCTCCAACGTCCTAAATCAGAATTCCACGTAAATCACACAATTTTGAAAGTTCTATGACAGTCATAACATTTTTAGCTATGTTATCAGTCTTCTGTCTGGTTTAATGCGGCCCTCCGCAGATTACGCTCCTCTGACATCTTCGTCTCAGAATAGCACTTGCAACCTACGTCCTCAATTATTTGCTGGATGCATTCAAATTTCTACCTTACTCTATAGTTTTTGCTCTCTACAAAAAAATGGCTCTGAGCACTATGGGACTCAACTGCTGAGGTCATAAGTCCCCTAGAACTTAGAACTACGTAAACCTAACTAACCTAAGGACAACACACACATCCATGCCCGAGGCAGGATTCGAACCTCCGACCGTAGCGGTCACGTATTTCCAGACTGTAGCGCCTAGAAACGCACGGCCACTCCGGCCGGCCTTTGCTCTCTACAGCTCCCTCTAGTACCATAGAAGTCTTTCCCTGATGTCTTAACAGATGTACTATCATCCTGTCCCTTCTCCTTGTCAGTGTTTTTCACATAATCTTTTCCTCTCCGATTCTGCGCAGAACCTCCTCACTCCTTACGTTGTCAGACCACCTAACTTTACGACATTCCTTTATAGCACCACTTGGATTCTCTTCTGTTCCGGTTTTCGCACAGTCCATGATTCACTACCTTACAGGGCGGTACTTCAAAACTACATTATCAGAAGTTTCTTCCTCAAATTAGGGCCTATGTTTCATAATAGCAAACTTCTCTTGGCCAGGAATCCCCATTTTGCCAGTGCTCTTGTCCTCCCTGCTCCGTCCGTCATCGGTTATTTTGCTGCCCAGGTATTTGTTAACTTCGCCTACTCCTTGTTCATCAATTCTAATGCTAAATTTCTCGCTGTTCTCATTTCTGCTGCTTTTCATTCCTTTCCTCTTTGTCCGATTTATTCTCTGTCCGTACTGTGCATTCATTAGACTATTCATTCCATTCAACACATCCAGCAATTAAAATCTTCTGGATTGTTCAAATGTTCGCATGTTTGTGAATTCATAAGGGACCTAAGTGCTGAAGTCATCGGTCCCTAGACTTACACACTACTTAAACTAACTTACGCTAAGAACAACACACACCAACCGATGCCCGAGGGCGGACTCGAACCTCCGGTGGGAGTGCCCCGCACTCTGTGACATAACGTCTCTAATCGCGCTGCCACTCCGCGCGGCCTGGGTTGTCAGGCCGCGTCATACACTCCTGGAAATTGAAATAAGAACACCGTGAGTTCATTGTCCCAGGAAGGGGAAACTTTATTGACACATTCCTGGGGTCAGATACATCACATGATCACACTGACAGAACCACAGGCACATAGACACAGGCAACAGAGCATGCACAATGTCGGCACTAGTACAGTGTGTATCCACCTTTCGCAGCAATGCAGGCTGCTATTTTCCCATGGAGACGATCGTAGAGATGCTGGATGTAGTCCTGTGGAACGGCTTGCCATGCCATTTCCACCTGGCGCCTCAGTTGGACCAGCGTTCGTGCTGGACGTGCAGACCGCGTGAGACGACGCTTCATCCAGTCCCAAACATGCTCAATGGGGGACAGATCCGGAGATCTTGCTGGCCAGGGTAGTTGACTTACACCTTCTAGAGCACGTTGGGTGGCACGGGATACATGCGGACGTGCATTGTCCTGTTGGAACAGCAAGTTCCCTTGCCGGTCTAGGAATGGTAGAACGATGGGTTCGATGATGGTTTGGATGTACCGTGCACTATTCAGTGTCCCTCGACGATCACCAGTGGTGTACGGCCAGTGTAGGAGATCGCTCCCCACACCATGATGCCGGGTGTTGGCCCTGTGTGCCTCGGTCGTATGCAGTCCTGATTGTGGCGCTCACCTGCACGGCGCCAAACACGCATACGACCATCATTGGCACCAAGGCAGAAGCGACTCTCATCGCTGAAGACGACACGTCTCCATTCGTCCCTCCATTCACGCCTGTCGCGACACCACTGGAGGCGGGCTGCACGATGTTGGGGCGTGAGCGGAAGACGGCCTAACGGTGTGCGGGACCGTAGCCCAGCTTCATGGAGACGGTTGCGAATGGTCCTCGCCGATACCCCAGGAGCAACAGTGTCCCTAATTTGCTGGGAGGTGGCGGTGCTGTCCCCTACGGCACTGCGTAGGATCCTACGGTCTTGGCGTGCATCCGTGCGTCGCTGCGGTCCGGTCCCAGGTCGACGGGCACGTGCACCTTCCGCCGACCACTGGCGACAAAATCGATGTACTGTGGAGACCTCACGCTCCACGTGTTGAGCAATTCGGCGGTACGTCCACCCGGCCTCCCGCATGCCCACTATACGCCCTCGCTCAAAGTCCGTCAACTGCACATACGGTTCACGTCCACGCTGTCGAGGCATGCTACCAGTGTTAAAGACTGCGATGGAGCTCCGTATGCCACGGCAAACTGGCTGACACTGACGGCGGCGGTGCACAAATGCTGCGCAGCTAGCGCCATTCGACGGCCAACACCGCGGTTCCTGGTGCGTCCGCTGTGCCGTGCGTGTGATCATTGCTTGTACAGCCCTCTCGCAGTGTCCGGAGCAAGTATGGTGGGTCTGACACACCGGTGTCAATGTGTTCTTTTTTCCATTTCCAGGAGTGTATTTACTTCTAAAATAATCGACGTTTGGACCCCTCTGCGGGGATCTTCTTTAGGATGTTCCGGAGTCCACACACTGCGTTCTTCTAGCAATAGTGGACGCCGAAACATCCTGAAGAAGATCCCAGCAGAGGGATCGAAACGTCGATTAGTTTAGCAGAAAATATGACACAGCCTAACAACCCAGAAGATTTCAACTTTAGTGACAACGGCCACGGAAGCCTGAAGACTTACACACATCCAGTAATTCTTCTCCACTTCCACTGAGGACAGCGATGACATCAGTGAATGTTATCATTTTAATCTCACTTTTGAAACTTACTTCCGTCATTGCTCCTTTGATTTGTAGATTGAATAGTAGAGTCGAAAACCTACGTCCTTGTCTTACACCCTTTTAATCCGAGCACTTCGTTCTCGGCCTTCCTCTCTTATTATTCCCTCTTGGCTCTTGTACATATTGTATATTACCCGTCTCTCCCTGGAGCTTACCCCTATTTTCCTCAGAACACCGAACATCTTGCACCATTTATCATTTTCGAACGCTTTTTCCAGGTCAACAGATCGTATAAACAGTCTTGATTTTTCTTCAGTCCTGCTTCGATTATCAACCGCTATCTCAGAACTGCCTCTGGTGCCTTTATCTTCCCTAAAGCCAAATTGTTCGTCACTTAACAGATCCACAATTTTCTTTTCCATTCTTCTGTCTATTATTCTTTTCAGTAACCTGGATTCTTGAGCAGTTAAGCTGATTGTGCGATAAGTCTCACACTTGTCGGCTCTTCCTATCTTCGGAACTG
The DNA here is from genome assembly GCF_023864275.1 of Schistocerca cancellata. Taxonomy (NCBI): domain Eukaryota; kingdom Metazoa; phylum Arthropoda; class Insecta; order Orthoptera; family Acrididae; genus Schistocerca; species Schistocerca cancellata. The sequence continues at coordinate 188,466,029 of NC_064633.1, forward strand.
TGTAGCTGATGTTTTTCCGGAAGTCAGATGGTATATCATCAGTCTCATTCATTTTACACGTCAAAGTGAATAGTAATTTTGTGTTCACTTCCCTAAATAATTTTAGAAATTCCGATGGAATGTTATCTATCCCTTCTACCTTATTTGGTCTTAACTCCTACAAAGCTTCCTTGAATTCGAGTACTGGATCCCCTATCTATTTACTATCGACTCTTGTTTCTTATTCTATCACGTCATCATACATGTTTCAAGGGGATAAAAATTCAACTGGAATCGCTCAGCAGCGGAAAGATGACAGGATCTGTCGGGATACCTATATGATCCTACAGTACATGGGGTGTGCCGAAGAACGTGTCTCTCTCTTAGCAGCAGTCCGCTACGTTTTAGTTATCGGAAAAAAGCGCAGGTCATTCCTATTGTCAAGAAAGGTCTTTGAACAGCCGCATAAAATATTGGCCTATATCGTTTACGTCAGAATGTTTCAGAATTTTGGAATACGTTTTATGCTTGCGTAATATGATCTTTCTGGAGACAGAAAATTTCTTTTGCAGGAAACATTGATTTTGAAAATGGCCGAAGTAAAGCTGTAAGTCGTGCTTTGGTAGCTCAGTTGGTAGAGCACTTGCCCGCGAAAGGCAAAGGTCCCGTGTTCGAGTCACAGTTTTAATCTCTCAGGAAGTTTCATAGCAGCGTAAACTCTGCTGCAGAGTGAAAATTTCGTTCTGGAAACATTGATTTTGAAAACAACGATCGTGTGGAATTCAGATAACTCAGTCCGTCCGCAACACCACGAAAGCTGTTGATGCCGTATTCCTTGACTCCCAGAGCGCGTTTGACGTTGTTCCGCACTGCCGTTTAATGAACAAAATACGAGCGTGCAGAACGTCATCTACTGCAACCCACTTCCTTCTGGATCTGCTTAGTGTATTCATCTCCTGGTCTCCCTTTACGATTTTTACCCTCCACGCTGCCCTCCAATACTAAATTGGTGATCCCCTGATGCCGCAGAACATGTCCTACCAACCGATCCCTTCTTGTAATCAAGTTGTGCCACAAATTTCTCTTCTCCTCAATTCTATTCAGTACCTCCTCATTAGTTATGTGATCTACCCATCAGCATTCTTCTGTAGCACCACATTTCGAAAGCTTCTATTCTCTTCTTATCCAAACTATTTGTCGCCCATGTTTCACTTCCATACATGGGTACACACCATACACATACTTTCAGAAACGACTTCGTGACACTTAAATCTATACTCGATGTTAACAAATTTCTCTTCTTCAGAAACACTTTCCTTGCCATTGCCAGTCTACATTTTATATCCTCTCTGCTTCGACCATCATCAGTTATTTTGCTCCCCAAATAGCAAAACTCATCTACTACTTTAAGTGTCTCATTTTCTAATCTAATTCCCTCAGCATCACCCGACTTAATTCGACTGCATTCCACTATCGTTGTTTTCCTTTTGTTGATGTTCATCTTATATCCAACTTTCAAGACACTGTCCATTCAGTTCAACTGCTCTTCCAAGTCCTTTGCTGTCTCTGACAGAATTATAATGTCATCGGCGAACCTCAAAGTTTTTATTTCTTCTCCATGGATTTTTATTCCTACTCCGAATTTTTCTTTTGTTTCCTTTACTGCTTGCTCAATATACAGATTGAATAACATCGGGGAGAGGCTACAACCCTGTCTCACTCCCTTCCCATCCGCTGCTTCCCTTTCATGCCCCCTCGACTCTTATAACTGCCATCTGGTTTCTGTACAAATTGTAAATAGCTTTCGCGCCCTGTATTTTACCACGGCCACCTTCAGAATTTGAGAATATTCTAGTAAACATTGTCAAAATATTTCTCTAAGTCTACAAATGCTAGAAATGTAGGCTTGCATTTCCTTAATCTTCCAAGAGAAGTCGTAGGGTCAGTATTGCCTCACGTGTTCCATTATTTCTACGGAACCCAAACTGATCTTCCCCGAGGTCAGCTTCTACCAGTTTTTCCATCTTCTCTAAAGATTTCGCGTTAGTATTTTGCAGCCGTGACTTATTATAATGATAGTTTGGAAATTTTCACACCTGTCAACACCTGCATTCTTTGGGATTGGAATTATTATATTGTTCTTGAAGTCTGAGGGTATTTTACCTATCTCATACATCTTGCTTACCAGATGGTAGAGTTTTGTCAGGGCTGGCTCTCCCAAGGCTGTCAGTAGTTCTAATGGAATGTTGTTAGTCCCGGGGACTTGTTTCGACTTAGGTCTTGGTTCAAATGGCTCTGAGAACTATGGGGCTTAACTTCTGAGGTCAGCAGTCCCCTAGAACTTAGAACTACTTAAACCTAACTAAACTAAGGACAAAACGCACATCCATCCCCGAGGCAGAATTCGAACGTGGGACCGTAGTGGTCGCGCGGTTTCAGACTGTAGTGCCTAGAACCGCTCGGCCACCCCGGCCGGCGACTTAGGTCTTTCAGTGCCTTGTCAAACTCTTCACGCAGTATTACATCTCCCATTTCATCTTCGTCTACATCCTCTTCAATTTCCATAATATTGTCCTCAAGGACATCGCCCTTGTATAGACCCTCTATATACTCCTTCCACCTTTCTACTTTCCCTTCTTTGCTTACAACTGGGTTTCCATCTGAGGTCTTGATATTCATACAATTAGTTCTCTTCTCTCGAAAGGCCTCTTTAATTTCCTTGTAGGCAGTATCTATCTTACCCCTAGTGAGATATGCCTCTACATCCTAACATTTGTCCTCTAGCTATCCCTGCTTAGCCATTTTGCACTTGCTGTCGATCTCATTATTGAGACGTTTGTATTCCTTTTTGCCTGCCTTCCAAAATATGTTGATATAATAGCCCTATACTTAACAATCATATACAATGCTCGCTCCACGAAAGATCTGTTCCCAAAGGCTGAAAAGTTCCACATGTCACACCAATATAAAAAAAAATTAGTAGGACTAATCTACAAAATTAAAGGTCCATGTCATTAACATCGATATGCAGTAGGAGTCTGGGAAATTGTGAATTACCTCGAAGAGACCGGTCTATCGACGCAAGGTCAACATGGATTTAGAATACATCGTTGTCATGAAACATAACTAGATCTTTACTCATAGGAAGAGCTGAGTGTTATTGTCAAGGGATATCAAATAGATTACGTGTTTCTAGATTTCTAGACCCCGAGAGTAGACAACATTCCATTATAACTACTGACAGCGTAGGGAGAGCCAGTCCTGATAAAACTCTACCATCTGGTGAGCAAGATGTATGAGACAGGCGAAATTCCCTCAGACTTCAAGAAGAACATAATAATTCAAATCCCAAAGAAAACAGGTGTTGACAGATGTGAAAATTAACGAACAATCAGTTTAATATGCCACAGCTGCAAAATACAAACGCGAATTCTTTACAGACGAATAGAAAAACTAGTAGAAGCCGACCTCGGGGAAGATCAGTTTGGATTCCGTAGAAATGTTGGAACACGTGAGGCAATATTGACCCTACGACTTATCTTAGAAGAAAGATTAAGGAAAGTCAAACCTACGTTTCTAGCATTTGTAGACTTAGAGAAAGCTTTTGACATTGTTTACTGGAATACCCTCTTTCAAATTCTGAAGGTGTCAGGGGTAAAATACAGAGAACGAAAGGCTATTTACAATTTGTACAGAAAGCAGATGACAGTTATAAGAGTCGAGGGACATGAAAAGGAAGCAGTAGTTGGGAAAGGAGTGAGACAGGGTTGTAGCCTATCCCCGATGCTATTCAATCTGTATATTGAGCAAGCAGTATAGGTAAGACGCAACTTGACTAGAAGAAGGGATCGGTTGGTAGGACATGTTCTGAGGCATCAAGGGATCACCAATTTAGTATTGGAAGGCAGCATGGAGGGTAAAAATCGAAGAGGGAGACCAAGAGATGAATACACTAAGCAGATTCAGAAAGATGTAGGCAGCAGTAGGTACTGTGAGACGAAGAAGCTTGCACAGGATAGAGTAGCATGGAGAGCTGCATCAAACCAGTCTCAGGAGTGAAGACCATAACAACAACAACAGATTTCCAGAAGGTTTTTGATACTGTAAGTCAAAACCGGTCTGTATCAAACTGCGTGCGTCAATTTGCGTGCATCTCAGTTACGCGACTGGATTCGTGACTCCATGTGAAAGAAGTCACAGTTCATGGTGATTGATGGAAAGTCATCTAGTAAAACAGAAGTTATTTCTGGCTTTCGCCAAGGAAGTGTTATAGATCCTCTGTCGTTCCTTATCTACACTCCTGGAAATTGAAATAAGAACACCGTGAATTCATTGTCCCAGGAAGGGGAAACTTTATTGACACATTCCTGGGGTCAGATACATCACATGATCACACTGACAGAACCACAGGCACATAGACACAGGCAACAGAGCATGCACAATGTCGGCACTAGTACAGTGTATCTCAACCTTTCGCAGCAATGCAGGCTGCTATTCTCCCATGGAGACGATCGTAGAGATGCTGGATGTAGTCCTGTGGAACGGCTTGCCTTGCCATGCCATTTCCACCTGGCGCCTCAGTTGGACCAGCGTTCGTGCTGGACGTGCAGACCGCGTGAGACGACGCTTCATCCAGTCCCAAACATGCTCAATGGGGGACACATCCGGAGATCTTGCTGGCCAGGGTAGTTGACTTACACCTTCTAGAGCACGTTGGGTGGCACGGGATACATGCGGACGTGCATTGTCCTGTTGGAACAGCAAGTTCCCTTGCCGGTCTAGGAATGGTAGAACGATGGGTTCGATGACGGTTTGGATGTACCGTGCACTATTCAGTGTCCCCTCGACGATCACCAGTGGTGTACGGCCAGTGTAGGAGATCGCTCCCCACACCATGATGCCGGGTGTTGGCCCTGTGTGCCTCGGTCGTATGCAGTCCTGATTGTGGCGCTCACCTGCACGGCGCCAAACACGCATACGACCATCATTGGCACCAAGGCAGAAGCGACTCTCATCGCTGAAGACGACACGTCTCCATTCGTCCCTCCATTCACGCCTGTCGCGACACCACTGGAGGCGGGCTGCACGATGTTGGGGCGTGAGCGGAAGACGGCCTAACGGTGTGCGGGACCGTAGCCCAGCTTCATGGAGACGGTTGCGAATGGTCCTCGCCGATACCCCAGGAGCAACAGTGTCCCTAATTTGCTGGGAAGTGGCGGTGCGGTCCCCTACGGCACTGCGTAGGATCCTACGGTCTTGGCGCGCATCAGTGCGTCGCTGCGGTCCGGTCCCAGGTCGACGGGCACGTGCACCTTCCGCCGACCACTGGCGACAACATCGATGTACTGTGGAGACCTCACGCCCCACGTGTTGAGCAATTCGGCGGTACGTCCACCCGGCCTCCCGCATGCCCACTATACGCCCTCGCTCAAAGTCCGTCAACTGCACATACGGTTCACGTCCACGCTGTCGCGGCATGCTACCAGTGTTAAAGACTGCGATGGAGCTCCGTATGCCACGGCAAACTGGCTGACACTGACGGCGGCGGTGCACAAATGCTGCGCAGCTAGCGCCATTCGACGGCCAACACCGCGGTTCCTGGTGTGCCCGCTGTGCCGTGCGTGTGATCATTGCTTGTACAGCCCTCTCGCAGCGTCCGGAGCAAGTATGGTGGGTCTGACACACCGGTGTCAATGTGTTCTTTTTTCCATTTCCAGGAGTGTATATAAATGATTTAGGAGACAATCTGAGCTGTCATCTTAGATTGTTTGGAAACGATGCTGTTGTTTATCGTCTGGTAAAGTCATCAGAAGATCAAAACCTATTGCAAAACGGTTTACATAAGATGTCTGTATGGTGCAAAAATTAGCAATTGATCCTAAATAATGAAAAGTATGAGGTCATCCACATAAATGGTAAAAGGAAACCAGTAAACTTCGCTTACACGATAAATTAGTGAAATCTAAAGGCCGTAAATTCAACTAAATACCTAGGAATTGTGATTACGAACAATTTAAATGGGAAACAAGAGATAGAAAATGTTGTGGGGACGGTGAACTAAAGACTGTGAGTCACTGGCAGAGCACTTAAAAGATGCATTAAATTTGCTAAAGAGATAGCCTACACTACGCTTGTCCGTCTTCTTTTGGAGTACTGCCGCGCAATGTGCGATCTTTACCAGATAGAATTAACGGAATACATCGAGAAGGTCCAACGAAGATCAGCAAGTTTTGTGTTATTCAGAAATAGGGAGAGTGTGTCATTGACATGATACAGGGTTTGTTGTGGACATCATTAAAACAAAGGCGTTCCTCGTTGCGGTGGGATCTTCTCACGAAATCAATCGCCAGCTTTCTCCTCCGAATGCGAAAATATTTTCTTGACGCCGTCTTACATAGGGAGAAAACATCATCGTAAAAAAGTGAGATAAATCAGAGCTCGCACAGAAAAGTATACGTGTTCGTTTTTTTCCGTGCCCTGTTCGAGGGTGGAGTAATAGAAAATTATTGCGAAGGTGGTTGGATGAACCGTCTGCGAGACACAGTGTGAGTGACAGAGTATCCATTACATGTAGATGTACAATTGTGCTTGAGCAGAGACGCACGCTTTTTGGCAGTAAGTTCTGTCAGAGAGAAATATTTTCTCTGGCTGGAATCATGCGCCTAATATTGCTGTTGGTACGTGGAACATAACGGCGCAAAAATATCACAAAGCGATAAGATGCAGATTTTTCGTGGCAGTGCTATGAGAGACGCTGTTGACGGGAGTCAGGGTAGCACACTTGAGACAAGTACTGCTATGCACTGCTCGTGGTGTTGAGAGCTTTGAGGGCGATTATTGATTTATCCATACAGAAGGTTAGATTTCAGAAGGAATAGCGCAATTAGTACATTGCTTGTGTATTTGATTGCTGAGTATGATAAACAATGCCGTTGTGGCATATTGTGCAGACGCATCGTAGGAGTATAGAGGCTTGGGTCACGATCGCGTATTCTTATATGATAGTATCCACACAAGTCCGGCGTGCGGAGGAATGTATTTCAAGCAGCCACGATTCACGGGATTGGCGGCACACTATCTGCAGAAATACAGCGTTTGGAGCTGTGCCCCTTCGATATCATTTTGCTGTGCAATGGATCACGGCAAAGTGTGGCAGCTCCATGCTAAATAGTTAATGAGCAAAATTCAAGCTCACTTACGTGCAGGTTATTTGTAGTGTCTCTGGCGCTACAGTGTGAGAGAGTGCGGTAGTGTGATTAATTGTGGTAATTCACGGATCCAAACGGTACCCTCGTTAAAGGTTGCTTCTGTTTTATGATTGATCAGTTTGTGTAAACCAACTCATATAACTGCACACATGGAGTCAGAGCATATTTTGTTTATGCTGATACTGAATACATATGGATCTGTGTGATTTCAGCGAAAATTATGTAAGATGAATGTGTTAGCTAAAAGCCGGCCGCGGTGGTCTAGCGATTCTAGGCGCTCAGTCCGGAACCGCGCGACTGCTACGGTCGCAGGTTCGAATCCTGCCTCGTGCATGGATGTTTGTGATGTCCTTAGGTTAGTTAGGTTTAAGTAGTTCTAAGTTCTAGGGGACTGATGACCACATATGTTAAGTCCCATAGTGCTCAGAGCCATTTGAACCATTTGTTAGCTAAAATTCAGAACTCTTTTCTGCAGTCATATCCTCTCATCATTACAGACAACTAGAAAGCAGGGACGCTTGCCTCATGTTTTTATATACTATCTGTAGACACTGAACTGACCCAAGAAACGTACAAGCAGCAGCGTACGGTCATTCTTACTGGGAGATGAAGAAGCTTGCACAGGATAGAGTAGCATGGAGAGGTGCATCAAACAAGTTCTGGACTGAAGTCCACAACAAGTCTGGAAGGAACCTAACTGGTATACAGCCTGGAACAGAAGAATTGCTTTTGTTAAGTGGTTTAAGTTGCTTCGCTACGCCGAGGATATTTACTTACTCCTGTTGGCAGCTGTTCTTGACTCGAATTTTGGAATACTTAGTTTGTCTTCTTTGGTGAAGGAATTTCGAAATGCTGAGTTTGGTAACTCTGCTTTAGTAGTACTGACATCGATAGTATTTCCAGTGGTATCGTGCAGAGAAGACATTGACTGGGTCTTGCCGGTAGCTTAAATACGGTCGGAATTTCTTTGGATTTTCTGCCAGTTTCGAGACAAAGTTTTGTTGTGGAAACTATTATAAGCGTATCACACTGAAGTCCGCGCTAAATTTCGAGCATCTGTTAAAGATCACCAATCTCGCGGAATTTGCGTTCGTTTAAATTTGGCATGGTTCTTTCATTGTTTCTGTGACAGTGTTCTGATCCGTTTTGTGTATCAAGAGATGTCAGCTCTGTCGTTTGTTAGTTTGTTTGGTATAAATATCTCAGTTGTGCCTGATACTATTTCTTTGAAATGAGGCGTCATCTGGTCCATACTTACAATGTTCGTTTGGAAGGAGTGGAGGTTGTTTCTCAGAAAGACGCCAAGCAAATTTTTATCTGCTTTTTTGAATAGGCATATTTTCCTTTTATTTTTGGAGGATTTGGGAGTTACGGTATTCAGTGTCGTTACGACAACCGTGTGTTCACTTATTCACTAATGAGAATTATATCGCTTCCCACTACCAAAATTAAGCTTGGCTCCTACTGTAGCAACCACTGACGAGTTCCTCAGATGAAGCAACTATTGTATAGCAGTCGTTTCCGGAAGGACGACGAGGTGATTTTTCGGAGTGGAACGTTTCCTGAACAGCCAAAATGTATATTTCTACCACCAGGGACGCCGCCAAGTCATCCCATCGTAGCGAAATTGTGTTACATTGAAGGGCGGACACGTAAAGAAAGGGCAGCACCAACATCAAGTTTCATGGTCATAGCATGACCTTTTTGGCGTTAATAATTAAAAATTAGTGATAACCCCTCATTTTATTGAAGTGAGACAATTCAGATTGGCAGAGGATCATTCGCTACAGATAAAACATAGAGTCTACGTGAAAAGCCGCAATGTAATGCGGAAACTACTTGAGCCTCAAAACCACGGCCGCACATTCACCTTGAAAGTTGGCTATTACATTGGAACTTCCATATTTCAATTTGTCTTTTCTAATATTTCAACTACACTATCCGAAAACAAAATGCCGCACCCCCCCCCCCCCCTCCCCCAGGGCTGTATTCAGTGGCGCCTCGGTCTAACTTGTGCATACTGAGGAGTTGTACTGTTAGTAATTTATTTTTCACGGTCATCGACGATCAGATGCCGCTCAGGAGGTCAGTCTGTTCACCCTCTGTTTTGACACTGCATGCAGAAGCTGTGCTGAGTTTAGAGGTGAACAGTGTCTGCAGCATTCATTGTAGGTTACAAACATGCTCCTGTCTTGTTGAACAGCTTCAGCCATCTCAATGGGGCACATTGTGGGACTGCAGGAAGCTGGATAGACATATCGCCGGCCTGCTGTAAATGTCGGGCACAGCGTATCGGTGCCTTGTTGCTGCTTTCATCAGTGGTCTGCGGATTGTTCCCATATCTGCAGATCAGGTTCTGGAAGTCAGCGTACTACTAGCGCATTTGACGAACAGCGGTGGCCGACCGAACATCATCCTGGGACGAAATCCGGGAATATGTTGAACCTGCTATGTAAACAGGGACCATTGGGAATCGTCTGCTTGCAGCAGACTAAGATCACCTGTGCCTATGGTCAAGCTGCAACGAACTCCACGACGCCACCAAGTGTGGCTCTCTGGTGTCGTGAGAGAGTCGACTGGTGAGAGGAAAGGCGCTCTGTTGACGTCACTGATGACGCACACCTGGTGAGCTGCTCATTCCGGAGTCCCATTCCAGGCTTCATATTGTGAGAGACCGTCAGCGGCAACTCGCAGTCATATACGAGCTGGTGTCAAAAATCGTCGTACTTCACACCAAAAAGCGGGAGTCCCTCAGGGTACCGTCATTTCCTCTTTGTTGTATACGATATAAACAGCTGACATCCCAAGACCCAGGTGGTGGAACGAAGACATAGCTCTGTTTGTGGATAATACCAGTTACTGGTGTCATACACCGACCTGCAATGCAATCAATGAACAAGCTAACAGCTACGTCAGCAAACTTAAAACGTGGCCTAGTAAATGGAGAATTCGACCTAATCCAACCAAAAGTCAACCTATTCAGACATAGAAATCTTATTAAAAGGCAACTACAAGACCCCCACAAACTGAACACTCGACTTTGGGGACAAGAAAATTACTCCACAGACAAACGTCAAATGTCTTGGAATCTACATAGATGAACTCTTAAGTTAGCAGATAAACACGACTGAAAATAATAAACAAGCTGAAAGCCGACTTTATTTACTACGTCTCATGGAATTTTGAGAACGTAGACTGGAGCAACCAGTTATCCTTCTCATATACAAAATATAACTCGGACCTCTTCTCGAATATGGATCGCAAGGATAGATTATGTCGTCTAACAATACGAATACAATCCTCTGGTGCAGACCGGAGAACGCTTCGAATAACTGGGGATCTACGCCATGACCTCCCAACAAACCCCCTTCATGAAACATTTAAGACCAAGAACATGCTACACTGAGTAAAAGAAGAAACCATCACATTCGAGCTCAACAGACTACGTAACACACTCACTCTTGCAGCACGATCCTACAACTTTTATTTTCCGAAATTCAAATATGCATACCCTCCCTACATAATTGCTGAAACACTATCGAATTCACTCCAACAGAATCATCTGGAAAACGAAGAAATTAATAATGAAACTGTGAACAGAACAAGATCGCCCGGAAGGATTTTGGGTGGTGTAGCAGCCTGATATAAAAAGAACAAATTATGAGAAAAATTGCTTCAGTCAACTTATATACGAAAAGGCAATATTGTCTAATCGACTTGATTTTCAAGTACGATATTGCGGTGCCTGTATTATTCCGAATTAGGATACAGCGTTCCTTCAGCGACTACAGCCCTTGTGAAATACGTGAAATGTATTCGCAGTTCCGATCACGGGCAACCTTCAGCCTTATAACGCAATAACGACAGTGAATATTTGTGCCAAAGTGGAACTCGAACCCGAATTCCTGCTTATCGGGAGCTGTCGCCTTACCGTTTGGCTATCTGAGCACGAAACACGGCCACGCCCAAACTTCCATAAGTCATCAACCATGTGTCTAGAGCCTGTAGTCGTACATCCGTCACGTATGTTCCCATACAGGGCAGACAATTTACTTGAAAGTCGTTTGCCCGGTGTCGGCGGGTAAATACGACATTGCAATGTTTTGTGTTATTCCGAATTACGATACAATGTTGCTTCGGGCTTGCTGCATGGGTGGCAACGAATCCATCTGGGTGTTTACGACCGAGAGGGTTTTCCCTCAGCTGTAAGGTAAATGCTGGGATTTGGAATCAAGGAGACTTAATGGACAACACAGAAATTAAGTAATCACCTAACTGTCCTAAATAAATGGTGCCACAAAAACACAAATTAGAACTATTGGCTGAGAAGGGCTATGCTCTCCTACAGCTCACTATCTCCTTCAGAGGTGAAGAAAGTAAAAAAAACTGTTATCCTCGTATCACTGGTAGGTGAGCGACAGGAAGATGACACGCTTGCACACCAGAACAAAACATGCTCTTCGTTACGTAGAACAACTGCATTGGTCATTAATATCACTAGATCTTGTTTGCATTGACCCACCAGGGTACCCGAGAGCGCTAATGCGCTGCTTCCTGGATTAGGGTAGGCGCGCCAGCTGCGGATCGAATCCGCCCGGCAGCTTGCCGACGAGGGCCGATGTGGTTTTTAGGCGGTTTTCCACATCCCACTAGGTGAATACTGGGCTGGTCCCCACGTTCCGCCTCAGTTACACGACTCGCAGACATTTGAAGATGTTCGCACTATTTCATGGCTTACACTAGATGCAGACAGTTGGGGTACACTAATTCCGTTCTGGGGGGTTTGGGGTGGCGTTAGGAAGAGCATCCGGCCACCCTCTGCAACTAACACTGCCAAATCTGAAATAACACGGTCAACCCGGCGTTGGCGCGGGAGAAAGGCCGAAAGAAAGAAAGAAAGAAAGAAAAATCTTGTTTGCATGGGAGAATACATGGCTGTGTTGCAGCTTGAGGGGGTACACTGTGGACTGATGCGACTGTTTGGATACCCCTTGATGTGCAGTGTGCTTTATTTGGTCTGAATTTCTTATCATACGCTACTACTATAACGAAGTGCCTATTGCAATGTTTATAAACAAAATGACTGTCACCTTGAAGGTGTTGCATTACCTTTTCCGGCATTCTATTTCGCGTATTTGTCGTCACAGGCTTACTGTGTAGGTGCTGTTCTGTACCTAGCATCGACTGCGAACAGCTTTTTAATCATAGGGGTAGTCTATGACGTTTACAGGAAATGTGCTTTGGCTTTCTGCATGAATGAACTAATCATTTCGCTTCCTGCCGCGCTACGAACGCTGTGTTTTAGTTTTGATTAGGCGACTCTTGTGTCAGGCTGGCTACAGAAGGGGCGTGTTTGCTGTCGAATTTCGAGTTTTACTCGATGCCGGTAGGTAAGGTGATTAAATGTTGCTACGCTGTGTGCAGAAAATTCAGTTTTGTTGTATTAGTTTAGTAATCATTCGCGACGAACGTGTGTTTCAAGCATCAGTATTTTCTTGATTCGCATGGCTAAAATGCAGTAACTTATGAGGGGTGAACACGTGGCAGATGTGTAGATGTCGGTTTCTTTTGTCTTTGTGATGCAATTTCATTTCAAGGCAGTACTTGCTAGCCATTAATTCATCCGAATGGCAACATAGTCAATGGAGTCACTGACTTTATTAGTGACTAATTGTAAATGATTTGCCGTCTATGCTGGACCATACCTGTTCAGCTTTCTATCACTTTGGTTATCTGTAATGCCAAGTGCCCTCCAGGCACAAGTAATACCTGTGTAGCTGAGACTTATTCACGTTTCTTAAATCAGTTATAAACATTCCTGACAATCGGTCTGTCATGCGTTTTCCAACTGAAACAGATCAGACCGATTTGTATTCAGCAGTTGGTACACTATCAGTTGATCTAAAAACATGTTATTGGACTACCTTACGTGGTATAAGTTCGTGATTTTGTCATTGAAATTTACGTTAAAAACAGTCGCAATCACTACGAATATTATTCTTTACATTTCTGTGGGTGATAGTAGAAAACAAGGTAGGCTTTGGAGTTGATGCAGGAAGCAGTGATGCAGTGCTTGTTCTATAAATGGTTCAAATGGCTCTGAGCACTATGGGACTTAACTTCTGAGGTCATCAGTCCCTTATAACTTAGAAAGGCTTAAACCTAACTAACCTAAGGACATCACACACATCCATGCCCGAGGCAGGACTCGAACCTGCGACCGTAGCAGCAGCGCAGTTCAGAACTGAAGTGCCCACAACCGCTCGGCCACAGCGTCCGGCAGTTAGTTTTCAAACTACTTTATTGAATACTGCCATTTTGACGGAAACGAACTTAAACCACAAATTAGGTACATAATAGTAAACAAGTAATTAGGATTATAACTTTATCTGTTTGTCATTTATCTTTGGCAGTTAGCAGAAAATAAATTTAGCCTCTACCATAATGCACCTTATTAAAGGCTGACGGTTTTCGAAGAATAATCCTTCGCTTAAAGCATTTGTTGGAGAACAAGCAGAGAGGCCTTGGGATGTGTCACCAACCTCGAAATATTTGGGACGTGGCCCTAGAAGGATCATTCGAGACCATACATGGCACGCAGCCCATAATGGAGTAAAGCCTCTCAAAACAATAAATCCATCCATCCACCCGCCATTCGAGAAAACAGAACGCTACGTAACCTAATACTTTCACTCATAAGTATGGTGTGTAGCCCCTACGTGTTGCAGTCGCAGTGTCTGAATGTCACTCTGTGGAATGAAAGAGAGATTAGCTATGGCCCTTTGTATACTCGGTTGATACGGTAAGCATGCAAGTCCACGAAGTCTCAATAATTTTACCGGAAGGACGGAAGTAATATGTCACTGCCAGACACATACCAGAATTGCTCGACCAGAAACAAGTTTGGCGAACGTCGTCTGTATCTTCATTTTCGTGTTAGCATGTCAGAAATATTATGGGCATCTTTGTTTCAGTATGGCAGAAGTCGGTTGCTGTCCAACTTAGGCATACAAAATACTACTACTATTGTGTGAGGCAACTAGGGCCAAGCTGAAGAAAAACAAATAAATGCAGCGCAGATTTCATGACTTGAGTCAGTTGAATAAACTAGAAATACCTACACAAAATGAATAACCTCGTCCAAGAACTCCAACAATAAAGACTGCCAAGGAATAAATATATGTAGCAGTTACCAGTACGGATCTCGGGATCATTCTAGAAGAAAAGCGAAATTTTATATAGGGAAGCAGTATAAAATACCACTGTTTTGCAAAGGATTTTCGGTACAGCACAAAATACACTGAAGAGCCAAAGAAACTGGTACACCTGCCTAATATCTTGTAGGGCCCACGCGAGCACGCAGAAGTGCCGCAATACGACGTGGCGCGGACTCGACAAATGTCTGAAGTAGTGCTGGAGGGAACTGACACCATGAATCTTGCAGTGCTGTCCATAAATCCTTAAGAATACGAGGGGGTGGAGATCTCTTCTGAACAGCATGTTACAAGGCATTCCAGATGTATGCTCCATAATGTTCATCTCTGGGGAGTCTGGTGGCCAGCGGAAATGTTTAAACTCAGAATAGTGTTCCTGAAGCCGCTCTGTAGCAATTCAGGACGAGTTGGGTGTCGCAATGTTCTACTGAAATTTCCCAAGTCCGTCGGAATGCATAATGGACATGAATGGATGCACATGATCAGACATGACCCTGTCAGAGTCATAAGTAGACGTATCAGGGGTTGCGTATCACTCCAGCTGCACACGCCCCACACAGAGCCTCCATCAGCTTGAACATTCCCCTGATGATATGCAGATCCATGGATTCATGAGGCTTTATCTACACTCCTGGAAATGGAAAAAAGAACACATTGACACCGGTGTGTCAGACCCACCATACTTGCTCCGGACACTGCGAGAGGGCTGTACAAGCACGGCACAGCGGACACACCAGGAACCGCGGTGTTGGCCGTCGAATGGCGCTAGCTGCGCAGCATTTGTGCACCGCCGCCGTCAGTGTCAGCCAGTTTGCCGTGGCATACGGAGCTCCATCGCAGTCATTAACACTGGTAACATGCCGCGACAGCGTGGACGTGAACCGTATGTGCAGTTGACGGACTTTGAGCGAGGGCGTATAGTGGGCATGCGGGAGGCCGGGTGGACGTACCGCCGAATTGCTCAACACGTGGGGCGTGAGGTCTCCACAGTACATCGATGTTGTCGCTAGTGGTCGGCGGAAGGTGCACGTGCCCGTCGACCTGGGACCGGACCGCAGCGACGCACGGATGCACGCCAAGACCGTAGGATCCTACGCAGTGCCGTAGGGCACCGCACCGCCACTTCCCAGCAAATTAGGGACACTGTTGCTCCTGGGGTATCGGCGAGGACCATTCGCAACCGTCTCTATGAAGCTGGGCTACGGTCCCGCACACCGTTAGGCCGTCTTCCGCTCACGCCCCAACATCGTGCAGCCCGCCTCCAGTGGTGTCGCGACAGGCGTGAATGGAGGGACGAATGGAGACGTGTCGTCTTCAGCGATGAGAGTCGCTTCTGCCTTGGTGCCAATGATGGTCGTATGCGTGTTTGGCGCCGTGCAGGTGAGCGCCACAATCAGGACTGCATACGACCGAGGCACACAGGGCCAACACCCGGCATCATGGTGTGGGGAGCGATCTCCTACACTGGCCGTACACCACTGGTGATCGTCGAGGGGACACTGAATAGTGCACGGTACATCCAAACCGTCATCGAACCGATCGTTCTACCATTCCTAGACCGCCAAAGGAACTTGCTGTTCCAACAGGACAATGCACGTCCGCATGTATCCCATGCCACCCAACGTGCTCTAGAAGGTGTAAGTCAACTACCCTGGCCAGCAAGATCTCCGGATCTGTCCCCCATTGAGCATGTTTGGGACTGGATGAAGCGTCGTCTCACGCGGTCTGCACGTCCAGCGCGAACGCTGGTCCAACTGAGGCGCCAGGTGGAAATGGCATGGCAAGCCATTCCACAGGACTACATCCAGCATCTCTACGATCGTCTCCATGGGAGAATAGCAGCCTGCATTGCTGCGAAAGGTGGATATACACTGTACTAGTGCCGACATTGTGCATACTCTGTTGCCTGTGTCTATGTGCCTGTGGTTCTGTCAGTGTGATCATGTGATGTATCTGACCCCAGAAATGTGTCAATAAAGTTTCCCCTTCCTGGGACAATGAATTCACGGTGTTCTTATTTCAATTTCCATCCATATGCTCGATACAATTAGAAACGAGACTCGTCTGACCAGGCAGCATGTTTCCAGTCAACAACAGTCCAATATCAGTGTTGAAGTATCCAGGCGAGGCGTAAAGCTTTGTGTCGTCCAGACATCAAGGGTACACTAGTGGGTCTTCGGCTCCGATAACCCATATCGATGATGTTTCGTTCAATGATCCGCACTCTGATACTTGTTGATGGCCCAGTTTTGAAATCGGCAGAAATTTGCGGAAGGTTTGCACTTCTGTCACGTTGAACAATTCTGTCCTTGGTCCCGTTCTTGAACGATTTTTTTCTGGCAACAGCGATGTCGGAGATTTGATGTTTTACCGCATCCCTGATATGCACGGTACGCAGATTATCTGCAAGGCTGTCACAACCTCAATTGGAGCTGCATTTGGCAAGAGAAGCCGCGCGGGATTAGCCGAGCGGTCTAAGGCGCTGCAGTCATGGACTGTGCGGCTGGTCCAGGCGGAGGTTCGAGTCTTCCATCGGGCAAGGGTGTGTGTGTTTGTCCTTAGGATAATTTAGGTTAAGTAGTGTGGAAGCTTGGGGACTGATAACCTTAGCAGTTTAGTCCCACAAGATTTCACACACATTTGAACATTTTTGGCAAGAGAAGATCCAGACACAGGAACATCAGAAACCAAGGCCAGTAAGATTACAGCAATGTGTGACTGTATTGAATAAGTATTCAGAAATTACATATTTTTTATTTGATGGCTTTGAAATACTGCTCGGTTGCTTGTAGTGTGCTGCACTCGTCCGATGCATAACTGATATCAATTATTCTGTATATTGACGTGTCCATACAAATCCGTCGATCTGATGTGACAAGGAAGGTGATTCACCTGAATAGCGGAGACGTTTCCATTGATCCATGTTCCAATCTAGACGTTTCCGCACGCATTGAAATAGTAATTGACGATGTCGTTTGGATCGCCTGGTGCGGAGCTCCATGTTCAACGATGTGCGCTGAACGACGTGTTCCGAAACGCTTCTGCCTCCGACCACAATTTCCTGTGATGGAGGGTAAGGAGGGAGTTGACGTTCAACACCTTTTCCCCTACTATTGGTTTTACTGCCCTTCTACAGGTTTCCACATATACTCTCGACACTATCGTGCTAACAGGTTACTGGGTCATAACAATCTGGCCTTCGTCAAAGTCGCTTATGTGAGTGGCTTTTTCCTTAGGCGGCCCGTATCGTTGTTAGAATGATTGTCCAATCGTCTGTGCTCTGCTTATAATTTTTCCTTGCTGCTTCAGCCCTTCGATACAACAGAATCAACACCACAGTTTAAAAATTAGAGAATTAAAATTTTTACTTTAGTCGATGTGTCGTTGGAATCCGTAAACATGACAGCAGTGAGTACAGGAGAATAAAGCCCAAAATTTTTCACTACCTGCACTCGTCATAAATGAGACTGATAGCTACTTACGACGACAGGAAATGTCCCCCTATTTTAAAAGAAAATTCCTTTCTTTACCTTGTACTTTAATAACAGAGTAATGAACTTTAAACGATCTGATGATTTTGTTGATGTGCCATTTTCCAGCACTTACTTACAACGTGTACGTCTGACATTTAAACATGTAACTGCCATCGTAGTACATACTTAGACTCTGGTGAAAAAAAGTTATGGGGTACTTCTTAATATCGTGTCGGATCTTCCTTTTCCCTGCGGAGTCCAACAAATCGGCGTGGCATAGACTCAGCAAGTCCCCTGCAGAAACATTCAGCCATGCTGCCTCTATTACCGTCCACAAGTGTGAAAGTCTTACCGGTACAGGATTTTGTACACGAAATGACATATCGATTTTGTCTCATAAACGTTCGATGTGTTTAATGACAGGCGATGTGGATGGCGCGTTGTCCAGACTGTTCTTCAAATCAATCGAGAACGTCTGTGGCCCGGTGACACGGAACATTGTCATCCATAAACATTTCATCGCTGTTTGGGTGTCCATGAATGGTTGCAAATGGTCTCCAAGTAGCCGAACCTAACCATTGCTAGTCAACGATCGGTTCAGTTAGACGACACGACCCAGTACATCCAATGTAAACACAGCCCATACTCTTATGGAGCCCTTACCACCTTGCACGGTGCCTTGTTTTCTGTTCACGTGGGGTCTGCACCACACTCGAACCCTACCATCAGCTTTTACCAACTGAAATCGGGACTCAGCTGACGTGGTCACGGTTTTCCAGTAGTCTAGTATCCAACCGAAATAGTCACGAGCCCAGGAGAGGCACTGCAGGCGATATCATGCTGTTAGCAAAGGCACTCATGTCCGTGGTCTGCTGCCCTGAACCATTTACGCCAAAAAACGTTCGCTTTCAAAGTCTGTTGATTCCTGTCGTGGGACCATAATCAGGTCGGAAACGTTTTCACGTGAATCACCTGAATATAGATGACAGCTCCGACATTGCACTGCTCTTTTATAACACGTGTACGCAAAGAAGTGGGATACGGAAGTACTAAGGAATGACGAGATACGTTTGAAGTTCTCTAACGCTATAGATACAGCAATAAGGAATAGCGCAGTATGCAGTACAGTTGAAGAGGAATGGACATCTTTAAAAAGGGCCATCACAGAAGTTGGGAAGGAAAACATAGGTACAAAGAAGGTGGCTGCGAAGAAACCATGGGTAACAGAAGAAATACTTCAGTTGATTGATGAAAGGAGGAAGTACAAACATGTTCCGGGAATATCAGGAATACAGAAATACAAGTCGCTGAGGAATGAAATAAATAGGAAGTGCAGGGAAGCTAAGACGAAATGGCTGCAGGAAAAATGTGAAGACATCGAAAAAGATATGATTGTCGGAAGGACAGACTCAGCATACAGGAAAGTCAAAACAACCTTCGGTGACATTAAAAGCAACGGTGGCAACATTATGAGTGCAACGGGAATTCCACTGCTAAATGCAGAGGAGAGAGCAGATAGGTGGAAAGAATACACTGAAAGCCTCTATGAGGGTGAAGATTTGTCTGATGTGATAGAAGAAGAAACAGGAGTCGATTTAGAAGAGATAGGGGATCCAGTATTATAATCGGAATTTAAAAGAACTTTGGAGGACTTACGGTCAAATAAGGCAGAAGGGATAGATAACATTCCATCAGAATTTCTAAAATCATTGGGGGAAGTGGCAACAAAACGACTATTCACGTTGGTGTGTAGAATATATGAGTCTACCATCTGACTTCCGGAAAAGCATCATCCACACAATTCCGAAGACGGCAAGAGCTGACAAGTGCGAGAATTATCGCACAATCAGCTTAACAGCTCATGCATCGAAGCTGCTTACAAGAATAATATACAGAAGAATGGAAAAGAAAATTGAGAATGCGCTAGGTGACGATCAGTTTGGCTTTAGGAAAAGTAAAGGGACGAGAGAGGCAATTCTGACGTTACGGCTAATAATGGAAGCAAGGCTAAAGAAAAATCAAGACACTTTCATAGGATTTGTCGACCTGGAAAAAGCGGTCGACAATATAAAATGGTGCAAGCTGTTCGAGATTCTGAAAAAAGTACGGGTAAGCTATAGGGAGAGACGGGTCATATACAATATGTACAACAACCAAGAGGGAATAATAAGAGTGGACGATCAAGAACGAAGTGCTCGTATTAAGAAGGGTGTAAGACAAGGCTGTAGCCTTTCACCCCTATTCTTCAATCTGTACATCGAGTAAGCAATGATGGACATAAAAGAAAGGTTCCGGAGTGGAATTAAAATAAAAGGTGGAAGGATATCAATTATACGATTCGCTGATGACATTGCTACCCAGAGTGAAAGTGAAGAAGAATTAAATGATCTGCTGAACGGAATGAACAGTCTAATGAGTACACAGTATGGTTTGAGAGTAAATCGGAGAAAGACGAAGGTAATGAGAAGTAGTAGAAATGAGAACAGCGAGAAACTTAACATCAGGATTGATGGTCACGAAGTCAATGAAGTTAAGGAATTCTGCTACCTAGGCAGTAAAGTAACCAATGACGGACGGAGCAAGGAGGACTTCAAAAGCAGACTCGCTATGGCAAAAAAGGCATTTCTGGCCAAGAGAAGTCTACTAATATCAAATACCGGCCTTAATTTGAGGAAGAAATTTCTGAGGATGTACGTCTGGAGTACAACATTGTATGGTAGTGAAACATGGACTGTGGGAAAACCGGAACAGAAGAGAATCGAAGCATTTGAGATGTGGTGCTATAGACGAATGTTGAAAATT
Organism: Schistocerca cancellata; assembly: GCF_023864275.1. Lineage (NCBI taxonomy): Eukaryota > Metazoa > Arthropoda > Insecta > Orthoptera > Acrididae > Schistocerca > Schistocerca cancellata. Next base: position 188,486,705 of record NC_064633.1, read on the forward strand.
AGGTGGACTGATAAGGTAAGGAATGAGGAGGTTCTACGCGGAATCGGAGAGGAAAGGAATATGTGGAAAACACTGATAAGGAGAAGGGACAGGATGATAGGACATCTGCTAAGACGTGAGGGAATGACTTCCATGGTACTAGAGGGAGCTGCAGAGGGCAAAAACAGTAGAGGAAGACAGCGATTGGAATACGTCAAGCAAATAATTCAGGACGTAGGTTGCAAGTGCTACTCTGAGATGAAGAGGTTAGCACAGGAAAGGAATTCGTGGCGGGCCGCATCAAACCAGTCAGTAGACTGATTATGTGCATATCGCTATCCCATGACTTCTGTGAACTCAGTGTATAACGTCCATGTTTGGCATTCAATTACGTAACTGCCGTCGTAGTAGACACAAATGAGAAACCTCCCCCACATCCACTGTACAGCGTGTGGTGGTGCGACTATGGAGATATGACTGATGTCGGCTGTTGAACGGACGTCTTCTATGTCTGGACAGATCCCTCGTCTGCCGCTGCCTAGCGAGGAGAGCCTTGTGTGTCATAGTTCTCCTCACTGCCCGTTTAATACTGTGGTATATGACGTCATGCCCCGCCACTTCTAATGTGACCGGTATGGAAATACTTCGAGCTTTCAATAAGCGCCAAACTGACTTAATCCACCCGCTGCCCAGGCTTTTGCACTTCGCATGATTTTGGTGTCAGGTGTTCCGCAATTAAACAGCCTCATAATCCTTAAATGTCAGTCATACCAACCGTCTCGGTGAAAGCAGTTTTGTGGCCGAATTCTAAAACAGTCACCTGAAATAACCGGTACACGCCGACCGATATTGTTCACATCAAAAGTGAATCCTGGTAGGACGTCGGTCCAATCAAATTTCTGATCGCGTCGGGCCAAATCACAAATGGCGCAGTATATGACTAAAATGTGTATATAGGTTCGTACGCGGTGAATGGATTTTTTGTCTTACAGAGGCGAAAACAAACTCGACATCGGAAATTGATTGTTATTCGAGTTGTAGTTATAAACGTAGCATTGCGCCACAACAAACTGGAGCAATTGCACTGTTAGCCGTCCCAGGCAGAAGAGCGTTTTTATGTTCCACATTTTACGTCTTTTTTGCGAGATATACTGAGGCTGCAGAGTAGAAGCAAAAAATCCGTGCAGTTAGCAAGTTTGTATACTTACATTTACGTATATAAGCCGACGTCCGGTATTTCCTTTGTGTGCAAGTAAAATCACGTGCGTCAGATATATTCACCTCGAAAACTTGTAAGATTTAAACTTGTACCAAAACTAGTGTATGCGTCATAATATATTATGTATTTTTTTACGTTACGTGTCACTAAAAACATATTTTGTGCCATAGAATCAGTTGTTGTCAACATCTGTGCTTTACATGATTTTAGCAGTAGTATTCTTCAAAATGGCTCTGAGCACTATGCGACTTAACTTCTGAGGTCATCGGTCGCCTAGAACTTAGAACTAATTAAACCTAACTAACCTAAGGACATCACACACATCCATGCCCGAGGCAGGATTCGAACCTGCGACCGTAGCGGTCGTTGGTTCCAGACTGCAGCGCCTAGAACCGCACGGCCACTCTGGCCGGCGTAGTATTCTTCTTTGAAGAATTGTTCACCCCGATTTTCAGTGTATATCAACGTGAATGAAGGCACCTTTTTGAGAATTTTTTAAAGTTACGACTATTGTGTGCAACATATTTCGTAGTACTTCGGCGTTTGTGATTTATTACTATGGCTCATATTATAATTAATATATTGTCTTACATTCATTTTTCTCTTTCAAAAGGAGTGAATACGGTCTGCATTTATTGTAACGTAACACTGTTTCCAAGTTTTGTAGCACATATAACTTCAAAAAAGTGTCAGAACCTCAGGGTTTTCTGTTGCCTTAATAGAAATTTCGTTTCGTATATTACTTATTTCAATTCGTAAAGGAAATTAATAATACTTTTTGCTTAACAGATCTAGAAATTAAAAGAGAGTAAACAAGGTTATTATAGAGTTATTTGTTGACTGTTCCGTAAAACATTGCACCAGCCATAATGCAACCCCCACAGTGAAGCCGTTGTCGAACTTCGGATGAGTTAGCTAACGTTCGTAAGCAGCTATAAATCGCCCTGACTACTGTCAAACGACTGAAAGCCGTTGCGAATTGGGAGTTCTCCCAAAGGTCGTGTACCAGAGATCCTAGATATACGTCAGGTATGATCCTCTCTTCTAGATAACGTCTTTGCCACAGTAAGTTTGGGAACAATCACTACTCGTCCATTTCAATGTGAGTGACACATCAGTGGTAGGCCTAGCCGTCCTTTCCAGGGGAGACAGGGACCACGAAGATCTCAGGGTGCAACCCCCAGCCCCCTAGATTAGATTAGATTACATTAATAGTTCCATGGATCATGAATACGATAGTTCGTAATGATGTGGAACGAGTCAAATTTTCCAATACATGACATAATTAAGTTAATTTAACAACATAATTAAGTTAATATAACAACTTTTTAATTTTTTGTTTTTTTTTTCTTTTTCTTAATTTATATCTAAAAATTCCTCTATGGAGTAGGAGTTGTCATTCAGAAATTCTTTTAATTTCTTCTTAAATACTTGTTGGTTATCTGTCAGACTTTTGATAATATTTGGTAAGTGACCAAAGACTTTAGTGGAAGTATAATTCACCCCTTTCTGTGCCAAAGTTAGATTTAATCTTGAATAGTGAAGATCATCCTTTCTCCTAGTGTTGTAGTTATGCACACTGCTATTACTTTTGAATTGGGTTTGATTGCTAATAACAAATTTCATAAGAGAGTATATATACTGAGAAGCTACTGTGAATATCCCTAGATCCTTAAATAAATGTCTGCAGGATTATCTTGGGTGGACTCCAGCTGTTATTCTAATTACACGCTTTTGTGCAATAAATACTTTATTCCTCAGTGATGAATTACCCCAAAATATGATGCCATATGCAAGCAATGAGTGAAAATAGGCGTAGTAAGCTAATTTACTAAGATGTTTATCACCTAAATTTGCAATGACCCTTATTGCATAAGTAGCTGAACTCAAACGTTTCAGCAGATCATCAATGTGTTTCTTCCAATTTAATCTCTCATCAATGGACACACCTAAAAATTTTGAATATTCTACCTTAGCTTTATGCTTCTGATTAAGGTCAGTATTTATTAATGGCGTCATACCATTTACTGTACGGAACTGTATGTACTGTGTCTTATCAAAATTCATTGAGAGTCCGTTTACGAGGAACCACTTAGTTGGCCGGCCAGAGTGGCCATGCGGTTCTGGGCGCTGCAGTCTGGAGCCGAGCGAACGCTACAGTCGCAGGTTCGAATCCTGCCTCGGGCATGGATGTGAGTGATGTCCTTAGGTTAGTTAGGTTTATGTAGTTTTAAGTTCTAGGGGATTGATGACCTCCGAAGTTAAGTCGCATAGTGCTCAGAGCCAACTTAGTAATTTTCTGAAAGACATTATTGACAATTTCATCAGTTAATTCTTGTTTGTCAGGTGTGATTACTATACTTGTATCATCAGCAAAGGGAACTAACTTTGCCTCTTCATGAATATAGAATGGCAAGTCATTAATACATGTTAAGAACAACAAAGGACCCAAGACCGACCCTTGTGGAACCCCATTCTTGGTAGTTCCCCAGTTTGAGGAATGTGCTTATCTTTGCATATTTTGAGAACTGCTTATTTCAACTTTTCTGCACTCTTTCAGTTAGGTACGAATTAAACCATTTGTGCACTGTCCCACTCATGCCACAATACTTGAGCTTGTCTAGCAGAATTTCATGATTTACACAATAAAAAGCCTTTGAGAGATCACAAAAAATCCCAATGCGTGGTGTTCGGTTATTCAGATCATTCAGAATTTGATTGGTGAAAGCATGTATGGCATTTTCTGTTGAAAAACCTTTCTGGAAACCAAACTGACATTTTGTTAGTACTTCATTTTTACAGATATGTGAAGCTACTCTTGAATACATTACTTTCTCAAAAATTTTGGATAAACCTGTTAGAAGGGAGATTGGACGGTAATTGTTGACATTAGATCTATCCCCTTTTTTATGCAAACAAGTTCGAGATGCTGACCTCCGCTCAAAGCGAAACTGAGATAGCAAGACTCACTTCACCTGAGTCCTGCGTCAAGGGGAGGAAAACCACAAAAGAGTAGGGGTCTATTAATCTTCGGCAGTTCAAATGTATTCTGCTTAATGGTACCCTTAGGGAAAAGGCAGCAAGAAATGGGAATGAAAACTAGCTGCAATTCGCGTGTATCCCTGGATACCTCATTCAACGTGTTGCATGTGTTGTAAACACGCAGACGTGTTGGTGTAAGAGGCAAAGAAATGCCTCCTGTGGGCGAGTGTTAAGATCATAGTGATTAAGTGCCGGAGCATTCGCAACAAACTGCCAGGGTATGCTGTACTCCTAAAAAGCAGTAGAGCTACAGATATCTCGTTAAAATCTGAAATTAAGATTTTTAGGCAAATTTGAACCACATACAGAAAAGATAGACTAATGGTAAACTGAGAACTGTGTTCGTCGCATTAGCCAAGAAACTCAAATCCGCTGAGATTGAAACTGAAACTGCATGCGAGGCTACTCGGACAAGACTTAGTATCAAAGAGGGGCATAAACTCGTAATCGGGCCCTTCCATCGACCACCAGGTTCATCTCATATATAACCGAAAGCTTTAGAGAAAACCTGAGCTCACTAGTACGCAAAATCCCCAATCATACTGTCTTCATCTGAAGAGACATTAATCATCCAACAATCATTTGGGAAAATTAGTTTTGTCGGTGGAGGGTATGGCAAGAGGTTCTGTAAAGCATTACTACATGCCTTCTCTGATTATAGAATAGTTTATTCGGAAGGCTATTCATGAGGGAAATATGTTGAATATAATAACAAAAAATAGACTAACCTCTCCGCTCCACCTATCTGCGCTCTTCTCTGCGTTACGGGAGCGGATAGGTGGAAAGAGTACACCTAAGTCCTCCATGAGGAGGAAGACCTGTCTGATGACGTGATAGAAGAAGAGACAGGAATCGATATAGAAGAGACAGTGGCTCCAGTATTAGAAACAGAATATAACAGAGCTTTGGAGGACTTAATATCGAATAAGGTAGAAGGGGTGTAGAAACATTCCACCTGAATTTCTAAAATCACTGGAGGAAGTGTCAATAAAATACTGTTCACGTTGGTGTGCAGAATGTGTGAGTCTGGAGATATACCATCTGACTTCCGGAAAAACATCATCCACACAATACTGAAGATTGCAAGAGCCGGTAAGTGCGAGAATTATCGCACAATTATCTTAGCAGCTCATAAATCCAAGTTTCTGACGACGATAATATACATAAGAAACGGAAAAGAAAATTGGGGATGTGTTAGATGACAATAAATTTGGCTTTAGGAAAGGTAAATGCAAAAGAGAGGCAGTTCTGACACTGCGGTTGATAATGGAAACAAAACTAAAGAAAAACCAAGACCCGTTCATAGGATCTGTCGACCGGGAAAACTGGTAAGCTATAGGAAGAAACAGGTAATATATAATACGTACAGGAACCAAGAGGAACAATAAGAGTGGAAAGCCAGGAAAGGCCTACACAGGCCTTAATTTGAGGAAGACGTTTCCGAGAATGTACGGATGGAGCACAGTATTGTGTGGTAGTGAACGTGGATTGTGGGAAAACCGGAAAAGACGAAAATCGAAACATTTGAGATGTGAGCCACAGAAGAATGTAGAAAATTAAGTGGACATATGTGATTAGGAATGAGGAGGTTCGGCGGAGAAAGGAATATATGGATAACACTGACAAGAAGAAGAAGGGACAGTATGTTAGGGCATCTGTTAAAATATCAGGGAATAAATTCTATTGTGCAAGAGGGAGGTGTAGAGGGTAAACACTGAAAATAACTAACTTCTTTGAGAGTGTCCACATAGAAGCTGATATCTGTGACCATGACCCATTTGTAACAATGATTACGAAAATGCAAGCAGATAGATTTATATATTCGGTAAACTAGATGTAGTTGTAGTGTCATACCTGAAAAAGGAACTCGAAAGTTTTATCTCCGAAGAGGAGCACGTTGACGGATTGTGGCTCACGTTTAGTAGAATAATTGACAATGCATTTGACGGATGTCTGCCGAGTAAAACAGTTCATTGTGAATGGGACAGTTCATGGTATACAGCCGCGGTAAAGGAACTTCTAAAGAAACAGAGATTGCTTCTTAACAGGTGTAAAGCAAAGCTTAGAGCTCCTGATAGTAACTGAATAAAACGCGCTTGGCTGTCGAAAGGGAAGTGCGTTAAGCTTTCAACGACTACAGTAGCAGAATATTATTGAGAGATGTTTCACAAAATCCAAAGAAATAAAAGCTGCTAGTGGTATCAAAGTTGGTATCCAACCCTGGTGGACGAAATAAGAACTGAAGTTGAGGTTAACAAAGCAAAAGCTGAAACGCTTAATTCTGTTTTCAAATATTACGTTACAAAGAACAATCCAGAATAATTGACCAAATTAATTTCGCACCACTGAAAGGATGAGGGATACAGACTTTACTATCGTTTGTGTTGAGAAACAGCTGAGTTTGCTAAAACTGAACAAATCTCTAGGGTCAAATGTAGTCCCCATTACATTCTATACTGAATTTGTGGATAGTTAGCGTTTATTTTGACTACCGTCTATCGTAAATCACTCGAACAATCAACAGTGCCCAACAGTTGGAAGAAAACGCACATCAAACCAATCTAAAAGAAGGGTAACAGAATTATCCACTGAACTACCGTCCAAAATACTCAATATCCACTTGCACAAGAATCTTAGAACATTTGTGATCTCAGATGTAATGAGGTACCTCTAAGAGAATAAGACCCTCGACATCAACGAGTGTAGATTCCCAAAACATTTGTCATGTGGGATCCAGTTCTCACTTTTCTCGCGTGACATCCTGAAAGCCATGGATCAAGCCAGTGCCGTAGATACAATGTTTCTCTATTTCCACAAAAGATTTCCTTCTATACCACATCTCCTCCAATTACGGAATGTAGGATTATATGCGGTATCAAGCGGAATTTGTGACTGAACAGACAATTTCTTCGTAGTGAGGACGCAGCATGTTATGTTGGATGGAGAGTCGCTGACAGCATTCACAGATGTAGACGTAACTTCTGGTATGCCCCTTTCGTTCACGTTGTAAATTAATGTCCCAGACGAGATTACTATTAATCTTTTCGCCAATGATGCAGTTGTCTATAATGAAGTACTGTCGAATAAAGGTGCACGAATATTCGCTAAGATCTTGATAAGATTGTATAGTAACGTAGAACTGGCAGCTTGCTTTCAACGTTCATAAAGACGTAATTTTGCACTTCACAAAAAAAGGGAGTAGCCTCGCAATGCAATATCAGTCACTGGTGGAGTCTGTCAGCTCATACAAATACCTCACTGTAACGGTTTGTAGAGAATGAAACGATCATATACGGTAAGTCGTAGTTAAAGCAAGTAGCAAAGTAGTAAGGAAATGCAAAGTAGTAAGGCAATGCAATGAGTCTACAAAGCAGATCGCTTACAAAACACTAGTGGGACTCATCCTAGAATATGGCTCAAGTGGCTGGACCCACGCCAAGCAGGACTGACATATTATACAAAGAAGGGCAGTATAAGTGACCACGGGTCTGTTTGACTCACTGAAAAGTGTCGCGGAGATGCTCAAGAAACAGAACTGGAAAACTCAGATTATAATTATAAACAGAAACCATCCCTTTTTCGTCTACTAACAAAACTTCAAAAACCAGCTTTAAGTGACGAGTCTAGGAATACACTAAACTCCCTGCGTATCATTACAAAGGAATCACGAAGACAAGATTAGGCTAACTACAACGCGCATACATCCATTTCAGAAATCATTATTCCAGCGCTGTATACGTGAATGGAAGGAAATTTGGAAATTTGTGGTAAGGACTATGGGACCAAACTGCTGAGGTCATCGGTCCTGTGCGGCTGATCCCGGCGGAGGTTCGAGAACTCCCTCGGGTGTGGGTGTGTGTGTTTGTCCTTAGGATAATTTAAGTTAAGTAGTGTGTAAGCTTAGGGACTGATGACCTTAGCAGTTAAGTCCCATAAGATTTCACACACATTTGAACATTTTTTGTCATCGGTCCCTAGGCTCACGCACTACTTTATCTGACTTAAACTAACTTACGCTAGGGACAACACACACACACCCAGGCCCGAGGGAGGACTCGAACCTCCGACGGGGATAACAGCACGAACCGTTACAAGACGCCTCAGACCTCATGGCTACACCCCGCGGCCTGAATGGAAGGGGGAGAAGACTTAATAACTGGTATAAAGGGAAGAACCCTCTGTCATGCACGTCACAGTGGTTTTCATTGTACAGATGCAGCATGCAACTGTAGATGTAGATTTAGATAAGATTGATTGATCGAGTAAAGAAAAAAGATGTCCTGCGACGAGTCAACGAGAAAATATGGAATAATGTGCGTTAAGGAACTTACTAAACCGAAAAGATAGTTGGACACATGTCATGATAAGAGCCGTTGGTGAAAACTGTAGTTTAAGGAATAGTGGAACAAAAGAATCTCAAAGACATTCCCAGATATGAATATACAAAGCAGATCAAAATTGTTCAAATGGTTCTGAGCACTATGGGACTTAACATCTGTGGTCATCAGTCCCCTAGAACTCAGAACTACTTAAACCTAACTAACCTAAGGACATCATACGCATCCATGCCCGAGGCAGGATTCGAACCTGCGACCGTAGCAGTCGCGCAGTTCCGGACTGAGCGCCTAGAACCGCTCGGCCACCGAGGCCGGCCACAGCAGATCAGTGATTATCCGAAATATACCAGTTGAGCTGAAATGAAGACTATAGCAACCAATCGACAGCAATGAAATACTCTACTAACTCAACCCTATAGTTGATGATTGCGACAACAAAATCTTTGTACAGCTCTACTGCGGTAAATACATGTTCAACTTTCGTATCAGTGTCAGTGCTTGACACACTGCGATTAAATATCTAGGCGTAACGTTGCAAAGCGGTATGAACTGGAACTAGCAAGCTAGCTTGGGAGTAGAGACCGTGAATGGTCGACTGTGTTTTATTGGGAAAATTTTAGGAAAATGTGGCTCATCTACGACGGAGACTGCGTTAGGACACTAGTATGAGCCATTCTTGAGTACAGCTCGAGTGTTTTGGATTAAATGAAGGTCGGATTAAAGGAAGACGTCGAAGCAATTCATAGGTGTGTTGTTATATTTGTTACCCTTGATTATATTAACACGCAAATATTACGAAGAAGCTTCGTGAACGGAAATGGAAATCACTGGAGGGAAGACGACGTACTTTTTGCAAGGCGCTATTGACGAAAATTAGAGACTCGGCATCTGAGACTGATTGCAGACCGAGTCTACTGCCGAAAATGTACATTTCGCTTAAGTACACTACTGGCCATTAAAATTGCTGCACCACGAAAATGACGTGCTACAGACTCGAAATTTAACCGACAGGAAGGAGATGCAGTGATATGCAAATGATTAGCTTTTCAGAGCATTCACACAAGTTGGCGCCGGTGGCGACACCTACAACGTGCTGACATGAGGAAAGTTTCCAACCGATTTCTTATACATAAACAGCAGTTACCGGCGTTTCCTGGTGAAACGTTGTTGTGATGCCCCGTGTAAGGAGGAGAAATGCGTGTCACCAGGTTTTCGACTTTGATAAAGGTAGGATTGTAGCCTAACGCGATTGCGGTTTATAATATCGCGACATTGCTGCTTGCGTTGGTAGAGATCAAATGACTGTTAGCAGAAGATTTTGGGTTCAGGAGGCTAATACGGAACGCCGTGCAGGATCCCAACGGCCTCGTATCACTAGCAGTCGAGATGACAGGCATCTTATCCGCATGGCTGTAACGGATCGTGCAGCCACGTCTCGATCCCTGAGTCAACAGATGGGGACGTTTGCAAGACAACAACCATCTGCACGAAAAGTTCGACGACATTTGCAGCAGCATGTTCAAAAATGTTCAAATGTGTGTGAAATCTTATGGGACTTAACTTCTAAGGTCATCAGTCCCTAAGCTTCGACACTACTTAACCTAAATTATCCTAAGGACCAACACACACACACACATACACACACACACACACACACACACACACATGCCCGAGGGAGGACTCGAACCTCCGCCGGGACCAGCCGCACAGTCCATGACTGCAGCGCCTTAGCCCGCTCGGGCAGCAACATGGACTGTCAGCTCGGAGTCCAGGGCTGCGGTTACCCTTGACGCTGCATCACAGACAGGAGCGCCTGCGATGGTGTACTCTATGACGAACATGGGTGCACGAATGGCAAAACGTCATTTTTTCGGATGAATCCAGGTTCTATTTACAGCATTATGATGGTCGCATCCGTGTTTGGCGACATCGCGGTGAACGCACATTGGAAGCATGTATTCGTCATCGCCATACTGGCGTATCACCCGGCGTGATGGTATGGTGTTCCATTGGTTACACGTCTCGGTCTCCTCTTTTTCGCATTGACTGTACTTTGAACAGTGGACGTTACATTTCAGATGTGTTACGACCCGTGGCTCTACCCTTCATTCTATCCCTGCGAAGCCCTACATTTCAGCAGGATAATGCACGACCGCATGTTGCAGGTCCTGTACGGGCCTTTCTGGATACGGAAAATGTTCGACTGCTGCCCTGGCCAGCACATTCTCCAGATCTCTTACCAACTGAAAACTTCTGGTCAATGGTGGCCGGCAACTGGCTCGTCAGAATACGCCAGTCACTACTCTTGAAGAACTGTCGTATCGTGTTGAAGCTGCATGGGCAGCTGTACCTGTACACGCCATCCAAGCTCCTTTTGACTCAATGCCCAGGCGTATCAAGGCCGTTATTACGGCCAGAGGTGGTTGTTCTGGGTACTGATTTGTCAGGATCTACGCACCGAAATTGCGTGAAAATATAATCACATGTCTGCTCTAGTATAACATATTTGTACAATGAATACCCGTTTATCATCTGCATTTCTTCTTGGTGTAGCAATTTTAATGGCCAGTAGTGTATCACGAAGAGAAATTATATATTTTACGGGGACACACAGACAGTCGTTGTTTCTCCCTCGCTGTATTTTCGAATGTAACGGGAAATAAAATGACTAGTAGTGTAGTAGTAGTGGGTACGTATACCTCTCCCCCCACCCCTCCCCGCCATGCACCGTATTGTGGCTTAGGGAGTATGTATGCGAGGGGCATTCAATAGAATTAAGAATGAGATTCGCCAAGTGTTTCGTCTAGTGTGTAGTTACGAGTGGCGTTAATAATTAATTCAACACAATTTTCCTTGGCTACCTTCGAAATTCTTGAGACATCGTGGAATATTCCCGCTTCAACCAAAATAGCGTCTGTAAAGAAGGTGCGTTTCAAGCAGAGAGCTGTGACTGAGTTTCTTTTCGGGGAAGATCAGTGCATCATAGATATTCATAGACGCTTGCGGAATGTCTACGGAGAGACCTGGGAGGCAACGAGGTCGCGCAGACGTGTCCGATCTGCCGTATGCCGCTCGGCGGCACACAACTCTACAGACGTTAAAGTAGCCTCTGGCGTGCCACAGGGGAGTGTTATGGGACCATTGCTTTTCACAATATACAGGGTGTTACAAAAAGGTACGGCCAAACTTTAAGGAAACATTCCTCACGCACAAATAAAGAAAAGATGTTATGTGGACATGTGTCCGGAAACGCGTACTTTCCATGTTAGAGCTCTTTTAGTTTCGTCAGTATGTACTGAACTTCCTCGATTGACCGCCAGTTGGCCCAATTGAAGGAAGGTAATGTTGACTTCGGTGCTTGTGTTGACATGCGACCCATTGCTCTACAGTACTAGCATCAAGCACATCAGTACGTAGCATTAACAGGTTAGTGTTCATCACGAACCTGGTTTTGCAGTCAGTGCAATGTTTACAAATGCCGAGTTGGCAGATGCCCATTCCATGTATGGACTAGCACGGGGCAATAGCCGTGGCGCGGTACGTTTGTATCTAGTCAGATTTCCAGAACGAAGGTGTCCCAACAGGAAGACGTTCGAAGCAATTGATCGGCGTCTTAGGGAGCACGGAACATTCCAGCTTATGACTCGCGACTGGGGAAGACCTAGAACGACGAGGACACCTGCAATGGACGAGGCAATTCTTCTTGCAGTTGACGATAACCCTAATGTCAGCGTCAGAGAAGTTGCTGCTGTACAAGGTAACGTTGACCACGTCACTGTATGGAGAGGGCTACAGGAGAATCAGTTGTTTCCGTACCATGTACAGCGTGTGCAGGCACTATCAGCAACTGATTGGCCTCCACGGGTACACTTCTGCGAATGGTTCATCCAACGATGTGTCAATCCTCGTTTCAGTGCAGATGTTGTCTTTACGGATGAGGCTTCATTCCAACATGATCAAATTGTAAATTTTCACAATCAACATGTGTGGGCTGACGAGAATCCGCACGCAATTGTTCAATCACGTCATCAACACAGATTTTCTGTGAACGTTTGGGCAGGCATTGTTGGTGATGTCTTGATTGGGCCCCATGCTCTTCCACCTACGCTCAATGGAGCACGTTATCATGATTTCATACGGGATACTCTACCTGTGCTGCTAGAACATGTGCCTTTACAAGTACGACGCAACATGTGGTTCATGCACGATGGAGCTCCTGCACCTTTCAGACGAAGTGTTCGTACGCTTCTCAACAACAGATTCGGTGACTGATGGATTGGTAGAGGCGGACCAGTTCCATGGCCTCCACGCTCTCCTGACCTCAACCCTCTTGACTTTCATTTATGGGGGCATTTGAAAGCTCTTGTCTACACAACCCCGGTGCCAAATGTAGAGACTCTTCGTGCTCGTATTGTGGACGGCTGTGATACAATACGCCATTCTCCAGGGCTGCATCAGCCCATCAGGGATTCCATGCGTCGGAGAGTGGATGCATGTATCCTCGCTAACGGAGGACATTTTGAACATTTCCTGTAACAAAGTTTTTGAAGTCACGCTGGTAAGTTCTGTTTCTGTGTGTTCCCATTCCATGATTAATGTGATTTGAAGAGAAGTAATAAGATGAGCTCTAACATGGAAAGTAAGCGTTTCCGGACGCATGTCCACATAACATATTTTCTTCCTTTGTGTGTGATGAATGTTTCCTGAAAGTTTGGCCCTACCTTTTTGTAACACCCTGTATATAAATGACCTAGCAGATAGTGTCGGAAGTTCCACGCGGCTTTTCGCGGATGATGCTGCAGTATACAGAGAAGTTGCAGCATTCGAAAATTGCAGCGAAATGCAGGAAGATCTGCAGCGGATAGGCACTTGGTGCAGGGAGTGGCAACTGACCCTTAACACAGCCAAACGTAATGTATTGCGAATATATAGAAATAAGGATTCTTTATTGTATGATTATATGATAGCGGAACAAACACTGGTAGCAGTTACTTCTGTAAAATATCTGGGAGTATGCGTACGGAACGATTTGAAGTGGAATGATCATATAAAATTAATTGTTGGTGAGGCGGGTGCCAGGTTGAGATTCATTGGGACAGTCCTTAAAAATGTAGTCCATCAACAAAGGAAGTGGCTTACAAAACACTCGTCCGACCCATACTTGAGTGTTGCTCATCAGTGTGGGATCCGTACCAGGTCTGGTTGACAGAGGAGATAGAGAAGATCCAAAGGTTATTTGGGTAAGCGTGATAGCGTTACGGAGATGTTTAGCAAACTCAAGTGGCAGACTCTGCAAGAGAGGCGCTCTGCATCGCGGTGTAGCTTGCTGTCCAGGTTTGAGAGGGTGCGTTTCCGGATGAGGTATCGAATATATTGCTTCCCCCTACTTATACCTCCCGAGGTGATCACGAATGTAAAATTAGAGAGATTCGAGCGCTCACGGAGGCTTTCCGGCAGTCGTTCTTCCCCATAACCATACGCGATTGGAACAGGAAAGGGAGTTAATGACAGTGGCACGTAAAGTGCCCTCCGCCACACACCGTTGGGTAGCTTGCGGAGTATAAATGTAAATGTAGAATGTAGATGAACTGTGACTCCTGCAAATGGAACATGTGGACACATTCGGGGTGATCGGCGGATCACCATCAAACACCTCGCTGCTCAGCTGAATGAGTCAGTTGGTAGTGCTTCCACATTCGTCCAACAGCTGCCCTCTGGCTTCATGGCCGCCTAAAAGAACCATTAAGTGCAACTAAGGAACATCTGTGTGGGATTGCTTGAGCGTTACGGGGCTGATAGTGACAATTTTTTGTCGAACATCGTCAAATGCGATGAAATATGGGTTCATCACTTCGAACCGGAAACAGAATGGCAGTCCATGTAGTTGCTCCTCATCATCTCTCCTCCGAAGAGAAAGTTCAAAGCCACACCCTCATCGCGGCGATGGTCCTCTGGGACTCTGAAGGGTTTATTCTGTTTGATGTCCTCCCTCATGGTGCAAGCATCAACTTGGAAATGTATTGCGCTGCTCTCAGGAAATTGACGGAACGTCTTCAGCGTTTTCGTCGCCATAAAAATGCAAACTAGCTTCTCCTCTTCCATGACAACGCAAAGCCTCACACAAGTCTACTCCCTCGAGAGGAGCTCACAAAACTTCATCGGACTGTTCTTCTACATCCACACTGTAGCCCTGATCTCGCACCTTCCGACATCCATCTCCTTGGTGCAATAAATGATGCACTCCACAGCAAGTAGTACGTGGGTAATGGGAAGGTTATTAATGCTGCATGGTGCTGGCTCCGACTTCGACCAATAGAGAGATACCATGTGGTCATACAGGGTCTCACAGTAAGGTGGCGTAAGGCCATCGCACTGAAAGAAGATTGTGTTGAAAAACAGAGCTTTGTAGCCAAAAGAGTGGGGAATAATATGATTTACTGGAATCCTGAATGAAACCAACCCGCTTTCAGAAAAAAATGTGTTGCGTTACTTATTGAATCCCCATCGTAGATGTAGATGCAGGTGTGGCGAACAGCACAAGAAGGTCATAAAATGCCAACTAGTGCCGGCAGAGAGGGCGCTCTTGGCCAAAAGAAGTTTGCTAGAATCGATCATTAGCCTTAATTTGAGGAATAATTTCTGGGAAAATGTAAGGGGTGATCGAAAAGCTTCCGTTTGAGGGAGTTGCTGCGAGGTAAATCCAAGGTAGCGCGACTCCGATACGGGTATACAAGCACCGACATGTAGGTGATGGATTTGTGCCGCGCTCTTGTCTTCCCAGAACGCGTGCGGTAAATGCCGAAAAGTGAACTACGGCGACGTTATTACCAAATGCGTCCAAGCAGGACCAGTGTGCCGTTATTCTTTTTCTTGGCTGCCGACGGACAAACACCGGTAGACATCCCTTGGACAATGAAGAAATGTGTATGAGGCAGTATTTCTGTCGAAAATCACCGTTGTGATATGGTGCGCTGTTTTATTTGCCATGACAATTATCCAGAAGTTTTGGCCACAACTGTGAATGAAGTTGTGGTTTTGATAAATGTACTCAACCTCTGTAGCATCAATATAACCATATTCTTTGGAAGTTGTTCCTGACACCACACATCTTGGTCAGAGAGGTTAGTTCTACTTTGTCGGAGTAGCAGTCAGTATCTGTTAGACAGTCTGGCTATGTACTTCCTTTGAGGAGGATGGAAGCTGGCCTGCCGTATAGTGGAGTCAGCATTATTTGAAAAGGATTTCGTATTACTTTATTCTGAAATGATACGAATGCAGGAATGTCTGACGGGAAGTTTGCTAAGGTAATCTAGTTTTTTTAACATATTCGTA
Organism: Schistocerca cancellata; assembly: GCF_023864275.1. NCBI lineage: Eukaryota > Metazoa > Arthropoda > Insecta > Orthoptera > Acrididae > Schistocerca > Schistocerca cancellata. The sequence goes on from NC_064633.1 coordinate 188,502,614, forward strand.
ATTGTGTAGTTTCTTATTGTTAGCACATTGTGAATGGTTAAAATTTACCTTAAGAATTTTTACAGTGATGCACTTCGATTTCTCTTATAATTGAAATATGTGTCAAGAAAGTAACTGAACACAGTAAAAGTCGAGCGGTTCTAGGCGCTTCAGTCCGGAACCACGCGGCTGCTACGGTCGCAGGTTAGAATCCTGCCACGGGCATGGATGTGTGTGATGTACTCGTACTTAGCTTAGTTAGCTTTAAGTAGTTCTAAGTCTAGGGGACTGATGACCTCAGATGTTAAGTCCCATTGTGCATAGAGCCATTTGAACACAGGAAACTTATTATGAAATATTTTGCTAACTTGTGTAGTTGTAAGAACTTTATGAAAGAGTGTATTGTTACAGTTTAATGAAGCATAGTGTAACTTGGAGTATTTGTTCTCATTCACCAGTCGTTTAGTTCCCGATTTTTCGTTCTTTACTTTTATGAATGTGTTTTGTATACTCGCATTGCACATCGCGACTTGTGAAGAAGCATTTTAATGAAAAGTGATCAGGTACCGCCTTGCATTGTACATCGCAAGTACGGAAATGAAATCTGACTTTGAGAGTTTCATTATTATCTTAACAGTAACAGGATGCGGATCAGACGAGCGCTCTGTTCGCACAGATAGGCCAACAACTTTTATTATCAGCAGAATTCATGTCCACTGTAAGGTAAGGATAATCAGAAAGTATTTATGAAAACAACATATCTGATCAGAGGTTTCATACCAGCAAAAGATTTCATAAAAGTGCTATCTTATAAGTTTTCAAGCAGTTCATCAGAAGGTGAGATGCGTTACATTTTTATGTTCATTTGCTCTGTAATTACATTGACAGTTTTGGTGTAGTCGTTGTTTCCAAGACTAAAGATAAAGCTTAGTAATATTCAGGGCCAACATTTTAATCTGGGTCATTTGTTCCGCAGTCAAATAGCATGTATAAATTTAATTGGAAACGGGTTGCTCTCTCGCGGTCAAATTGTGTGATGTGCTGGCTAACCTGGATCGTGTGCTTCCCTTGCTTCCGTTCAGAATATTTACCTTGAACACAGATCTGATGCCTTGCACATAGATTTATGTATTTCGATATCAAAACAAGATTTGTACGTTTATCAGAAGCCAGCCACATACGAACACGAGTTTACAAGTTTGAACATTGACCTTTCACATGGTGCTGGTCGCCCTGTGAGGCCAGCCTCATCCATTACGCCAACTCGAGCACCCGCCCTCTACTGCTGATCTCACCCCATGCGATTATCACGCTTTTGGTCCCTTAAAAAAGGCCTTAAAGGTTCGTGATTCCTGTCGGACGAGGATCTGCAGCGGCGGGCAGTTAACGGACTTCTTCACGCAGCAGGGCACGATGTTTTGCCAAACGGGTATCTTCAACATTTTGTGTTGGTGGGATGATTGCGTCAGTGCTCTTGCAGATTTGGCCTGACTAGCATACTGATACTGTACAGCCTTCGAACGAACACTTTTTGGTCCTTCGTTATAGTATTGGAGTACAGCTATGTAGGAAAGTGAATATGGACTGTGGGGAACGTGGAAAACAAGGGACTAAAACCGATTAAGATGTCTTGCTATAGAAGGAGATTAACGATTAGGTGGACTGATGAGACAAGAAATAAGGAGGTTCTCCGCAGAGTTGGCTACGAGTAGAACATGTGGGAAACATTGTCGGGGAGAAGGGAGACATCAAAAGATAACCTCGATGGTACTAGAGACAGCTGTAATGGTAAAAACTATAGTGGAAGACAGAGACTGGAGTACATCCAACAAACGACTGAGGATGATGGGTGCAGGTACTACTCCGAGATGAAGAGGAAGGCACAAGAGAGGAGTTCAGAAGACTGACCCCAGTCTCACCTCCCCCCCCCCCCCTCCCCCCCGTCCACAAAAAAAAAACAATGGTAATTCTAACCTGAAGCGCTTCCACGATTTATCGTCAAGTAAACGTTCCTTTATTTTTTGAAACGGGTATGTCATATGTAGCAACTGATAAAATAGTAGTCCTGTAGTTACTCGATAATTGTGTTGTTTCATAGGAATCCCGAGGGATAAGATAAAACTAAATTACTAGAATTATTTCCGAAAGCTGAAAATAATGACGTGGTAGAATAATTCTGCACTTTATCGTTTTTATGCAGTATCTAATTATAATTTTAGCTCTAGTTTTCCATAATTTGGTTACCTAGCCTACATGTTGTCATTTTTTATCCCGTAAATCGTATCAAAATGAAGATGGAATGCTAGACTGCATTGTGACTTCGAATACTAATTGTTCATAGATGGGATAACTCACAAAGGCTGCAGTGTGGATGAAAATGATCATGTTTAGTTTGCAGTTCAGCAGACAAAACTCCCCGCTGGAGCTGATTCTGAGCGTTGTTTCCTTACTTTCCCGTTATGATGAAATAAAGCGCAGAGTTCGCTGTAGGAGAGCGATAAGACGAGCGATGGGCGACTGTGTTAAAATGTAGCACAATGCAATGAAATACGTCGTAGTGCAGAGCAGGAAAAATCCGACTTCGTTTAACAAACAATTTAGGGTGCAGCTTCTAAGACAAAGGATGCAAATAAACGTACGGTACCACGCTGATGACGCGTAATCATCACATCACCAAGCTTTGCCTGCTGAAGCATGTAATAAATTTGTACAGACAACTAGTGATGTTTAAGGTACGTATTCAATAAACAGTTACTCATTTTAAGTAATAGCAACATTATTATTCATAATTAACTCAAAAGATACAAACATGCATCTAGACTGAAGAAAGAGTGCGAAGTAAGTAGGACTCTAACGAACTTCCTTTGTTCCACATAAAAGACTGACGAAATTAATCCATCTACTCTAGTGCATCGTATTCGATGATGCTACTTAATTAAACGACACAATTTAATTTATTACAGTGTGTGGTGAGGCCAGTCCGTGCCTTTGTTTGAACAGTGTTCTTAGTACGCTATATATCTGAATTTGAAGCCATTTTGACTATTTTTCGACCGTGACTGTCTCAAAAAATATGTAATTTTTTTTTTAATTACCGCTATCAGTCACAAACTTTGTCAACTATTGTATTACTTCGCTACCAGTCACAAACTGTGTCAACTATTGTATTACTTATTTATTTAGCGATATGTTTTACAATAAGGAAGAGATAACTTCCACAGGATGACGACAGCATTTACGAAAAGACTATGCAACATCAGTATGACCTTATTGTAAAGTTGTTTTTGTAATGCCATTTAGCCTGAAGTATATGTATAACCCTCGAAACATGACACTAAATAAATAAGTAATAGAATAGTTCACAAGGTTTGTGAGTGGTAGCGGTAAGGCAAAAGAAAATCTTTACGCTATATATCCATTGTGATGGCTACAAATAACGCGAGAAAAAGAAGAACAAGCAAGTTAACTGTTGCCTTTACAGTTTATTTTTTTCACTGGGTGTTTCTGATGTTTAAGAGGAGGGAAGGACTATACTGACGTGAGGTCTGGAACACGGCAAGGAATTAGAATTCAGAAAGCGGTCGTAATTAGTTTGATACTTAAGTTTAATCCATTAATGATGAACGTCGCTCTTGACGGTAGATGATTCTCAACATTATCTGTTCAGATTATAGTAACTGAATATGGCGCCTTGCTAGGTCGTAGCAAATGACGTATCTGAAGGCTATGCTAAACTGTCGTCTCTGCAAATGAGAACGTATGTAGACAGAGAACTATCGCTAGCAAAGTCGGCTGTACAACTGGGGCTAGACTAGACCTGCCGTGTGGCGGCGCTCGGTCTGCAATCACTGATAGTGGCGACACGCGGGTCCGACGTATACTAACGGACCGCGGCCAATTAAAAGCTACCACCTAGCAAGTGTTGTGTCTGGCTGTGACACCACACATATGTGTTGTAGATTTTGGCTAACCTGTCGCGTGATAGTTTCTAAACAAACAATTAAGTGACCTGACTCACACATACCAACATATCCACCGACACACCAACATTTTTAGCTTCCATTAGCTTAGAATCGTATCTGTTTACATTGTATATTATTAAGAGTGTAATCCATAAGTTACCCCAACCACTTCTCAGATACAGCATGTATTAGACGCTAGCTTAAGAACTAACAGCTTTGTCGTTATTGACAGTGCGCTGTCTCTCTCATTACCAAACATCGTGGTCATACAACCAACTACTATAATACTTCAATTTCGTTATTTTGACACATTACGAAACGCAGAGATTGCTGCATGTTCAAGTCTGAGCATTATACTTCCAATCTATAATAAGCCGGTAGGTTCAAACCGACAACCGACTGCTTTCAGTTTTCGCCACTCATCTCGATATGGTAAAACGAACAGCGCTTCATTTCATTTCGCCAAATGGTGGGTTTATATTGCAAACACGTGGCGAGGTAAACACAGCGGGTAGCCGGATGGACGTCACACAGTGACCTGCTGACCGTCACAGGACGCCGCCAGCGGCGAGCGTTTCATGATTATCGCTCGCTTTCACGGTAACAACTTTTATTAAAAAAAAGGAGAGAGAGAGAGAATATTTTAATTGCATACCTAGGAAGCTAAAACGGTTATCCCCTGTTAAATACCCGTAAACGAAGTAGCGAATGAAATATTGCTCCCGGGCGTAACGCGTAATTAAAACTCATATCTTCTGGTAACGACTGGATAATTTCTCTACTGCGGAATGTTAACGTGTTCCCTAACTTACCCCTGGACTAATTCACTTTAAGCTGCCTTTCTATCACTTTCAAAATGCTGTAATGCCCTCTACAGCTAGCGAAACAAGTAACTGATGTGAATGTTCCACAACGTGGGTTTCATTTTATCATTCTGGACGGTATTCTCGCTTACATGACTCCAGAATGAATACTAAAAACGAAACAAAATGGTCATTGTGACTTTGCGCATGAGTGCTCAACAGCTTGTTTCTCCACAAATAATAAAACAACACATACGATCCCGCAGCATACCTTTTCAGTTATTGGTACCCTCCATTTCCCGACATTACATGTGTATACGAAGTTTTCTAGTAATAATTTCGTAGTGTAGCAAGGTACTCTCCAATGCACTTTGTTGTGTCACGTGAACAGGTCAGTACTCTACTTATGACATCACAAGCCCAGCCTCCTTATGAGTGACACTGTCGGACATCATGACCTTTACGACGTAATCATCATGATCACGTGACCCGCCACCTCCACGCCCCCTCCTCGTTTTCCCATCATCCTCCCCTATCCATCCAACCTCAACATATCATTTTAGCAGACAACTGTAATATACCCGTGAGAATGGGTAAGCATCACTCGAACTGCCTAACAAGGCATCATGTTTAAAGATGTTAGCCAGTACTACAGTATTTACAAAAAGGAATACAAGAACTGCAATTGAATTTGTACCGTCTTCAAATTGCGTTACACCATGACAAACACACACAAACACACACACACACACACACACACACACACACACACACACACACATACACACACACGTACAGATACAAACACACACTACTGGGTGTAGGCAATGATGATCAAGTGACTGGGTGACTGCCACAATATATATATATATATATATATATATATATATGTGTGTGTGTGTGTGTGTGTGTGTGTGTGTGTGTGTGTGTAATGTGTAGGGTGTTTGGAAATTCCTGTTACAAGCATCTAGGACATGTAAGTGGTAGGGCATAGCCGATTGTAGTGCAATTTTCATAACAAATTGATATTGTTCTATTAAGTGGTTTACAACCCCTTGGGGCTTGATTCATGACCTGTTGGGGATAATCAGTTCCATTGAGAATCCCCTCCCCCTACCCCTCCTCCCTTCAACCTCTCTGAGAAAAGGGGCATTTGTTCAGTTCTGTGACACTTTCCTTCCCCCCCCCCCCCCAATCAGGAATCTCTCAGCCCTCTCCTCCCCCACTTCCCCCTCCTCTCTCCCATCTGGAAATTGATGAGAAAAAGACTCTGTGCTGGAAAGGACGTCTCTCTTGACACAAAATTCAAATAAATATCAATAATATATTGCTACATATTCTTTATTTAATCAGTTTGCAGGAGACAGTAACCCTTCCCCACTTGGGTTGAGCTCACATCTGCAGACCCCACCTCCTCTTGCCATGATGCAGTAACAGTAAACAGCGAAGAATGGTATGAAGCGCAGCCATTCTGCGTCGCCCGCACGTATGTCTCTCATCTGAGCGCTGCATGGAGGCCGAAAACCACGTAATATTCTAATTATGGATCACGATACTAAATATTAACCAACGTGTCCGAATATGCAGACGGAGATTTTCATCCCTCCTCAGAATACTTCTTCCTATTGGCTAATGCTGAGAACAAAGAGAGAGCTGGTGCAACTGCGATATCCAACATAGCGAGAAATAGTCCATTTACACTAGCCTATCAGATTAACTTCTTAACAATTTACAGGACTCAGATAGATGACTTAAAACAGTCACCACTGAGCCGTGGTAAAAATTGCTGTTTTGAGTCCACAGCTCGTGATCGTGCGGTAGCGTTCTCGCTTCCCACTCCCGGGTTCCTGGGTTCCATTCTCGGCGGGGTCAGGGATTTTCTCTGCCTCGTGATGACTGGGTGTTGTGTGATGTCCTTTGGTTAGTTAGGTTTAAGTACTTCTAAGTTCTAGGGGACTGATGACCATAGATGTTAAGTCCCATAGTGCTCAGAGCCATTTGAACCATTTTGCTGTTTTGAAGAGCGCGCCGCAGCGCGTTGTGTGAAGCAGTCGCCCTCCGTTTCTGGCAGTGGCGTCGCTGTGGCAATCTCAGCTTTGGTGTCTCCCTCTGGTGGGAAAGGGGAAAGGTTGCCTGTTCACGTGCATTTAAGGGGCGCTATGAGCTTGGCAATGGGCCAGTCTGGGCGAGTCTGGAGTCAGTCTGGGGTCAGTCTCTCGTCCGAATTTGTGGCGCAGTGAGAGAACTGAACGAGTGGTCGCCCGGTCGGGGGCTTAGTTCGTGCATCTGAGTCTGCGCGTTAGGCCGCCAGTCTGCTCGAGTTGCTCAGGCAACAGCCATTGGCGGTTGGATCGATCGGTTGGTCGGTCGCGCACTGAGACACAAAATGACTTGTCCGCCTTGAGCGTCGGCGCATGTGAGGCCGCCACGTGAGTCCAGTGGGCCGCGCCGCATAGTGAGGGGTAGTGGCTTCGCGGCCGACACGAGAGCAACAGGAGTCAACCCACATCGGTCTGGCCGGTGCAAGCTGCGACGCCGAGAGATCGGAGCGCCTTCCTGCGTCCGTTGAAGCGGCTGGCAGCGGATGGTTCGGGAGACCGTTTTGGGAGCTCTGCGCCTGGTCTTCGCCAGAAATCGCAGTTTATTAGAAGGTAAGTGATTGGTGATATGTTGTTTCATTTACTTGTTAAATTCTACTTGTTTTCTTGGTGAGGTCACCAGCCGCTTTGTTTTGGGGTCGTCCCACCATTCTTCTCCGTTTGCCCACCCGCGGGAAGATGGTTATTTATGAATCGCTTGGTCCGTTTTTGCCTTGTGGAGTAGGGGAGGGTTAGAGCAACCTGCAGTTCGGGTTGTTCGGTAGGGTCTTTCATTTATGATCAAAACGTTTTAGATCTCGGGTTGGAATCCCGCCGCTGCTTAAATTTTGGTTAATAATCAGTATTGACGGCCGAAGACTTCCGGCATAAGAAGGTACCTTCATTCTGCCAACGGCCTTGTCAAAGAGGGCGGAGGAGCGGACAGAGGTTCAGGGCACTCTCTTGGGTGGGAAACTGCCCCTAAAGGCGGAATAATCAGCAATGATAAACGGCATGAAGATGCAGCAGGCAATGGTAACCACTGCATTAAAGACACGTAACGTGTATCCACAGGACATGTGGCCTGTAATTGAAGAAGTTGGTTCAAATGGCTCTGAGCACTATGGGACTTAACTAGTGAGGTCATCAGTCCCCTAGAACTTAGAACTACTTAAACCTATCTAACCTAAGGACATCACACACATCTATGCCAGAGGCAGGATTCGAACCTGCGACCGTAGCGGTCGCGCGGTTTCAGACTGTAGCGAACAGAACCGCTCTGCCAATTGAAGAAGTGTCATGATGATCTTTCCGTTGACAAAAGACTCCGCAGTAGTTCCCCATTCGGATCTCTGAGAGGGGACTGCCAAGGGAGATGTTACCATGAGAAAAAAGATTGAACAATCAACGAAAGGATAACGTTCCACGAGTCGGGACGTGGAATGTCAGAAGAGCTGCGCGGGATTAGCCGATCGATCTAGGGCGCTGCAAGCATGGACTGTGCGGCTGGTCCTGGCGGAGGTTCGAGTCCTCCCTCGGGCATGAGTGTGTGTGTTTGTCCTTAGGATAATTTAGATTAAGTAGTGTGTAAGGTTAGGTACTGCTGACCTTAGCAGTTAAGTCCCATAAGATTTAACATACATTTGAACATTTCAATGTCAGAAGCTTGAACGTGATAGGGACACTAGAAAATCTTAGAAGGGAAATGCAAAAGCTCGATCTAGATATAGTAGGGGTCAGCGTGGTGAAATGGAATGAAGACAGTGATTTCTGGTCAGATGAGTATAGGGTAATATCAACAGCAGCAGAAAATGGTATAGCGGGAGTAGGATTCGTTACGAATAGGAAGGTGGGGCAGCGAGTGTATTACTGTGAACAGTTCAGTGACAGGGTTGTTCTTATCAGAATCGACAGCAAACGAACACCGACAACAATAGTTCAGGTATACATGCCGACATCGGAAGCTGAAGATAAGAGGTAGATAAAGTGTATGAGGATATTGAAAGGGTAATACAGTATGTAAAGGGGGATGAAAATCTAATAGTCATGGGCGACTGGAATGCAGTTGTAGGGGAAGGCGTAGAAGAAAAGGTTACAGGAGAATATGGGCTTGCGACAAGGAATGAAAGAGGAGAAAGACTAGTTGAGTTCTGTAACAAGTTTCAGCTTGTAAAAGTGAATACTCTGTTCAAGAATCACAAGAGGTGGAGGTATACTTGGAAAAGGCCGAGTGATACGGGAAGATTTCAGTTAGATAACATCATGGTCACACAGAGATTCCGAAATCAGATACTGGATTCTAAGGTGTACCCAGGAGCAGATATAGATTCAGATCACAGTATAGTAGTGATAAAGAGTAGGCTGAAGTTTAAGACATTAGTCAGGAAGAACCAATACGCAAAGAAGTGGGATACGGAAGTACTAAGGAATGACGAGATACGTTTGAAGTTCTCTAACGCTATAGATACAGCAATAAGGAATAGCGCAGTAGGCAGTACAGTTGAAGGGGAATGGACATCTCTAAAAAGGGCCATCACAGAAGTTGGGAAGGAAAACATAGGTACAAAGAAGGTAACTACGAAGAAACCATGGGTAACAGAAGAAATACTTCAATTGATCGATGAAAGGAGGAAGTACAAAAATGTTCTTGGAAACTCAGGAATACATACAAGTCGCTGAGTAATGAAATAAATAGGAAGTACAGAGAAGCTAAGACGAAATGGCTGCAGGAAAAATGAGAAGACATCGAAAAAGAAATAATTGTCGGAAGGACAGACTCAGCATACAGGTAAGTCAGAACAGCCTTCGGTGATGTTAAAAGGAGGGTGGTAACATTAAAAGCGCAACGGGAATTCCACTGTCAAATTCAGAGGAGAGGGCGGATAGGTGGAAAGAACACATTGTAAGCCTATATGAGGGGGAAGATTTGTGATAGACGAAGAAAGAGAAGTAGATCTGGAAGAGACAGAGGATCCAGTATTAGAATCATAACTTAAGAGTGCTTTGAGGGACTTAAGATCAAGTAAGGCAGATGGGGTAGATAACATTTCATTAGAATTTCTAAAATCATTGGGGGAAGTGGCAACAAAACGACTATTCGCGTTGGTGTGTAGAATGTATGAGTCTGACGACATACCATCTGACTTTCGGAAAAGCATCCTCCACAGAATTACGAAGACAGCAAAAGTTGACAAGTGCGAAAATTATCGCACATTCAGCGTCCATGCATCCAGGTTGCTTACGAGAATTATAAACACATGAATGGAAAAGAAAATTTAGGATGCGCTAGATGACGATCAGATTGACTTTAGGAAAAGTAAAGACACTAGAGAGGCAATTCTGACGTTGCGGTTAATAATGGAAGCAAGACAAAAGAAAAATCAAGACACATTCATAGTATTTGTGGACCTGGAAAAAGCGTTCGATAATGTAAAATGGTGCGAAATGCTCGTATTAAAAAGGGTGTAAGGTAAGGATGTAGCCTTTCGCTCTTACTGTTCAATCTGTACATCGAAGAAGCAATGATGGAAATAAAAGAAAGGTTCAGGAGTGGAATTAAACTTCATGGTGAAAGGATATCAATGATACGATTCGCTGATGACATTCCTATCTTGAGTGAAAGTGAAGAAGAATTACATAATCTGCTGAACGGAATGAACAGTCTAATGAGTACACAGTATGGTTTGAGAGTAAATCGGAGAAAGACGAAGGTAATGAGAATCGGAGTAAACACGATGAATCACCTAAAACTTGCTTCGAAAATGTTGCGGAAATGTAAAGTGTTAATGATGTGTGGTTTTTATAGAATGGATTGGTAGCCAGAGGCTCGTTTTTTTAGCCAATAAACGTATATGTAATAAATCCAGAATGAAATTTTCACTCTGCAGCGGAGTGTGAGCTGATATGAAACTTTCTGGCAGATTAAAACCGTGTGCCGCACGGAGACTCGAACTCAGAACCTTTGCTTTTTGCGGAAAACGGCTCTAACGTCTTATTTTTTTTTCGCTACTCGGGACCTTTGCCTTTCGCGGACAAGTGCTCTGCCAACTTTTTTAAAATTATTATTGGTCCTTAGACCTCTTCCACTTCATGCATTGGCCCCTATCACCCATACTACCCCCCCAAAACCTATCTAACCTATAAACAATACTAAAGCTAGTACCACAGCCACGTTCGCCCTAAAAGCTAACTAGGACGGTTGTTTGCCACCACTTCACGCTCCGCCCAAAAAAGCAAAAATTTAATATGCCTCCGAGAGTTTTTTAAGAAAAAGAAAAGGATAAAGGAAAGGGTTCAATGTTTTATTATATTTTATTTGTATTTCATTTTTTATTAAGTTGTTATTTGTAATTCTTTTTTTCTATTTTTTTTCCTTAGGGGTTGTCCACAGCAGCCAGACGGTGGGATGTCCTTGTCGTCTTCTCGATCAGCCAGAGTGAAACACCCCATAACTACCGTCAATGCCTCTCATCAGTCCATCATGTGCTATAGCTCAGTCTCTTCTCACACCCGGTACACAACGACCCCAAGTAATTCGCAAAGAGCGAACCATACGACGGTTTGCGCCGTAAAACGGTGTAGTGCTCGTTAAATAATGACAAAAATCTAACAACCTTCCAACGCTCTCACTAAAAAGTATGGCATTGCCGTACCCTTTAACACACACCATGGCGTTAAGGCGAGTAGCAGGGAAGTAAGTTGTAAGTAGGCTGTTTATGTTTTCTTATTGGCAAAGTTACGTAGCGCTCTATATGAAAATCACTGGCTGTGCTGTGTGCAGTCTGTGGCTAGTTTGCATTGTTGTCTGCCATTGTAGTATTAGGCAGCGGCAGCTGGATGTGAACAGCGCGTAGCGTTGCACAGTTGGAGGTGAGCCGCCAGCAGTGGTGGATATGGAGAGAGAAATGACGGAGTTTTGATAATTTGTAATACTGGATGTCAATTATGAATATTAAGGTAAATACAGTGTTTGTTCTCTATCAATATCTTTCATTTGCTAACTATCCCTATCAGTAGTTAGTGCCTTCCGTAGTTTGAATCTTTTATTTAGCTGGCAGTAGTGGCGCTCGCTGTATTGCAGTAGTTCCAGTAACGAAGATTTTTGTGAGGTAAGTGATTTGTGAAAGGTATAGGTTAATGTTAGTCAGGGCCATTCTTTTGTAGGGATTTTTGAAAGTCAGATTGCGTTGCGCTAAATAATATTGTGTGTCAGGTTAAGCACAGTCGTGTATAAATTGTTCTAAGGGGACGTGGAATTGCATAAATAATTTCTTTACGATTTGGTAACTTATCTGCTAGTGTAAGTTCTCGTGATGCATCACTTTAGTGTTAAGATGTGACATAGGTATTAGACATGGCCAATTTAGTGTAATATTTTTTCTGCTTGAGCTTTGTCATGTTTAGATATAAGTTGCTGCTGCTGTTTGCCAGGCATAGTGCTACTGAATTTTAAATTGTGTTACTCTGTTAAGCTAGTTTTACTACTGTTTTATTTTTCTTGTTGCTGCACATTGGCTCATATTAGTTGTAATGTTGCATTGCTTGGTAATTTAGATTTACTGTAGCTTGCTTTGCAATTTTCCATTTTTTTTGCATTGCTGTTTGTGTTAATTTGTTATGTGCTGCTGCATTGCCTCGTCCGTTAGTTTAGCATCTGAGCTCAGTAGATTTAAGTTAGCTTAAGAAGGGTAGACTATATAACAAACTGACTATGGACAGTAGGGAAAACATGCATTGCGAAGTTATATGAAAAAGATTTGGGCCAAAATGAGTATTGTACAATGAGAAACAATTATTTTGAAAGAAATATGAATAGAATGCAGGAAGGAGGTATAGATAGGACTTTTTGGAAATAATGATGAATGAGGGGAGATCTCCAAGAAGCAAAGAAAGTTTTGTTTGCAAAATACTGCAATGAAACGAACCCTGTCCTTTCCTTTTGTGTTATCCCACTATATGTTTGTGTACCCTTGTGTATTTGTGTTTTTCCTGTCTTTATGTGTTTAGCTGATGAGAGCTATGTTGTAGAATTTTTCTATGTTATTTATTTTGTAACAATGTTGAGACATTATTTATTCTGTTTTGTTTTAATGCTCATGTGTGAAGTTGATGTTTCGCAAGTTATTCTGATCTTTTATGTATTTACTTATGTCATAATTCCTGCAAAACTGATGTATATGTTTATTTCTATTCTTTTGTAAAGCCTGTATTACTACAAATGTTATCTGTATTATTATGTTTTTAATGGTGAATTTTGCATCTTTGTAATTGTATTCTTATGTTATAATATTGTAATTGACACCAGTTAATCAAATTAAGTAACTTGTAAGTTCCATTTCACTGCACACGTTTCTGTTGGTCATACTATATGGACAATATGTGAGAAGTAGGGACTGTTAGTGTTTGCATGTGTGTTAATAATTCAGCAAGGGACTGGATAACAGCATTGCTGGTTCTAAGGACACTTCCAAGAAACTTTGTGAGTGCACAAGTGGTGGTTATGGACTTGCTCTATTGTCCGCAAGACTCTTCGATGGTGATTGTGCACCTGCACAGTCACAACAGATGACTGCTGGCCATCTCTACAAGGACTGCAGTGGGTCTACACCTTTGCTGACTCCCCAATACCATACTCTCTACCAGGACTACAGTGGGTCTACTCTGTGATGACCTACCTACCAATATTCTTCAAAACGTCGAATGACTCTGCTGTGGGTTTGCTCTGTTGTGGCCCATTACCTGTCAGCATGTCAAGAGTCAGCACAGTCTTTCAGTTGGAAGGACAACACTACTTCTTCAAGACTGCATGGAAATCCACTACTTCCGTGTGCATTGTCTTTTACTGCTCAGACTTAGAAAAAAAAAAAAACACTGAAATTTTACTGTGATGAACAATCTGAGCTGTCTGTATGGACTGTGAGAAAATTTTAGCTTTTGCCCAGCATTGTATAAATAAGTGTGTGCATTTGATATCTTTGTTATTGTAATAATGAAAAATTTTTTCAAATCATTGTTGGCCACTGCCCAAAAATATTTTGTAAAATTTTTTGTGGGGAGCATGGGGGCTATGTAAGTAGCCTGTTTATGTTTTCTTATTGGCAAAGTTACGTAGAGCTCTATATGAAAATCACTGGCTGTGCTGTGTGCAGTCTGTGGCTAGTTTGCATTGTTGTCTGCCATTGTAGTGTTAGGCAGCGGCAGCTGGATGTGAACAGCGCGTAGCGTTGCACAGTTGGAGGTGAGCCCAGCAGTGGTGGATGTGGAGAGAGAAATGGCGGAGTTTTGATAATTTGTAATACTGGATGTCAATTATGAATATTAAGGTAAATACAGTGTTTGTTCTCTATTAAAATCTTTCATTAGCTAGCTATGCCTATCAGTAGTTAGTGCCTTCCGTAGTTTGAATCTTTTATTTAGCTGGCAGTAGTGGCGCTCGCTGTATTGCAGTAGTTCCAGTAACGAAGATTTTTGTGAGGTAAGTGATTTGTGAAAGGTATAGGTTAATGCTAGTCAGGGCCATTCTTTTGTAGGGATTTTTGAAAGTCAGATTGCGTTGCGCTAAATAATATTGTGTGTCAGGTTAAGGACAGTCGTGTATAAATTGTTTTAAGGGGACGTTTCAAAGTGACGTCGGGATGGATCAGTTCGGATGGCCCTACGGGCTGAGGCGTCCGTCGCAGCAATAATGCCAACATGCGCCATGTGAGGAGCCAGCAGTCGGCAGCCGTACCACAAACGGCACGGTGCATGTCGGTGTCGACAGCGGCGCATGAAGGGTAGAGAGGATCCTCGGCAAGATGTATCATGTGTAAACCTTATCGGGTGGAGAGTTTTTCTGTCGTTATCACATACCACAGCGCCCTAACCGTGGTGGGGAGGAAAGGCGAGTGTATGTTACTCCACACCCTCCTCCAGCCAACCGCCGGATGTCGGCGTTCAATCGCATTAGCAGGCAGCGTCCGTTGAAAGTAGCGGTAGAAGCGCCTACAACATCAAGGCAAACAAACGTGATATTAATAGCTGCCTATAACACGCAGGCCTTACAAAATTGTCATAAGTAGCACATAGCCGTCCAAGAGAGATGACATTGTAAATGTTCAGTGTCTCCATCACATATAAGCGCAAGCTACTTACGACAATTTTGTAAGGCCTGCGTTTTATAGGCAGCTATTGATATCATCATTGTTTGCCTTGATGTTGTAACCTGTATGTGTCCTAAGATCCGATGATGGCGGCTTTAGTTTCGCCGAAACCGGTAATCATGGAGAAAAAAAATTCCTGCGATCTTGGGTAACAGTTTTTTTTTTTTTTTTTACAAGCATCTAGATTGCTCCCACATGAGCGCAATGTGCTCCCTACGAAATCTGTTGTCTTCCAAAGTTTCTGTTATAGTTTTCATAGTTTTTTTTTAATTTTCAGTTTCCTCTGTTATTAAATTATTAGTGTATCGTCTCACAGTCTCTCAAAGATATTACCATATATTTGCTCATAATTCAGCTTGTTCTGTCATTTTCGTATTATAATTTTCTTGAAATGGTCTCTTCCATTTTAATAGTTGCTTGGTTATAATTAAGGTTTTCATTTCCCTTGCTTTCTTCGTGACTTCAGCAACTTCTGCTATTTGCCTAAGTACCTACGTTAAATAAGTGCCCATTTCTTCTAAGTCCCTACAATCTTCATTTTCTAAGATGCTGAGTTGTTTTCGTTGTTTGTTTGGGACACTCAATATCGTGATCCTCAGAGCTACAAATTCTCATGAGATGAATGTGGTTGTTGTTGTGGTCTTCAGTCCTGAGACTGGTTTGATGCAGCTCTCCATGCTATTCTATCCTGTGCAAGCTTCTTCATCTTCAGTACTTACTGCAACCTACATCCTTCTGAATCTGCTTAGTGTATTCATCTCTCGGTCTCCCTCTACGATTTTTATCCTCCACGCTGCCCTCCAATACTAAACTGGTGATCCCTTGATGCCTCAGAACATATCCTACCAACCGATCCCTTCTTCTAGTCCAGTTGTGCCACAAGCTTCTCTTCTCCCCAATCCAATTCAATACTTCCTCATTAGTTATGTGATCTGCCCATCTAATCTTCAGCATTCTTCAGTAGCACCACATTTCGAAAACTTCTATTCTCTTTTTGTCCAAACTATTTATCGTCCATGTTTCACTTCCATACATGGCTACACTCCATACAAATATTTTCAGAAACGACTTCCTGACACTTAAACCTATACTCGATGTTAACAAACTTCTCTTCTTCCTTGCCATTGCCAGTCTACATTTTATATCCTCTCTACTTCGACCACCATCAGTTATTTTGCTCCCCAAATAGCAGAACACCTTTACTGCTTTAAGTGTCTCATTTCCTATTCTAATTCCCTCAACATCACCCGACTTAATTCGACTACATTCCATTATCCTTGTTTTGCTTCTGTTGATGTTAATCTTATATCCTCCTTTCAAGACACAATCCATTCCGTTCAACTGCTCTTCCAAGTCCTTTGCTGTCTCTGACAGAATTACAATGTCATCGGCGAACCTTAAAGTTTTCATTTCTTCTCCATGGATTTTCATACCTACTCCGAATTTTTCTTTTGTTTCCTTTACTGTTTGCTCAATATACAGATTGAACAACATCGGGGAGAGGCTACAACCTTGTCTCACTCCCTTCGCAACCACTGCTTCCCTTTGATGTCCCTCGACTCTTAATAACTGCCATCTGGTTTCTGTACAAATTGTAAATAGCTTTTCGCTCCCTGTATTTTACCCCTGCCACCTTCTGAATTTGAAAGAGAGTATTCCAGTCAACATTGTCAAAAGCTTTCTCTAAGTCTACAAATGCTAGGAACGTAGGTTTGCCTTTCCTTATTCTAGCTTCTAAGATAAGTCGTAGGGTCAGTATTGCCTCACGTGTTCCAATATTTCTACGGAATCCAAACTGATCTTCCCCGAGGTCGGCTTCTACTAGTTTTTCCATTTGTTTAGTATTTTGCAGCCGTGACTTATTAAACTGATAGTTCGGTAATTTTCACATCTGTCAACACCTGCTTTCTTTGGGATTGGAATTATTATATTCTTATTGAATATGGTTAAAATATATAAAACCCAGATGTAAAGGTAGGTAAGATCAAATTTGTTACGTATCACTCTTTCTCAGATTAGCTGACAGTCATTATTCTCAGTCACCAAAAACTGAATACAGGAGTAAAAAAGGCACAAAACAGGACCAGAAGAGACGTAAAACAGTTCGTAAATTGTATTTGGCTGATAATGTACTCAACAACTAGATGAACCAGCCATCCTCTTTTTACGCTATCAACTCCTATCTTACAATTGATGTAGAAAGCCAGATACAACAAAAAATCTTAGAACATGTGCTACATTCATACGTCCTATAAGGTGACATATTTGATAATTGTGTCTTTAAGTCTCAAACAACCCTCAGAGACATTGACAGGTGGTTCTGTTCTTGCACCCTTTCATTATCATGTTTCATTCTTGCACCCTTTCATTATCATGTTTCACCGTCACGTTTGTCGTGCAGCAGACGACTGTTCGCAGGTTTAATGTGAAATCTCATGCTAGCTGGACGCAAGAACACAGTGTGCTGTTGGCTTAACATGGTGCTTTGTAAGGTAATCCACATTCAACTATTTCAAATAGATACCTGAGAAAGGGCATCAAGACATTTGCGTTAGAGTTGAACTTAATTCATTTCAGTGTAATTTGAACTTGATTTTTTTCTGTCTGAATCAACATCACCTCATGACTTGTTGGTCACCTTTGTCTTTGTTTCGCTAACGTACGATCTCACTTGCAAATACGAGATGAAAAGAGCCTCACGTAGCCCATCTCATTAGTTCAGTGATTTCCTTTCGCGTGTAAAGTTATTTGTATCATTCAAGGACCAATTGCTTGAACTACGAGCTCATGAGGTATACCACTGTATTTCGACAGTTACTGATGCAGTAACTTTTGTCTCGCGTATGCTACAGCATATGCAGCTTATAAAAGAAGAGAGCACTATTTTTTCACGCACCACAAAACACCAACCATTCAGACTTCTAAAGTGCTTGCATCTACTGTCTCGTAGCCTCTTTTTCTTTCGTACTGTACAAGTGTGGTCTTTTGTATGTGTATTTAAGTAAATAGCAAGTACATTTCCGCATGGAGAGGCAGTCTTTTCAGCGCTCAGATGCAGTCGGAATCGTCAATAAAATTTTTTGAGATCCAAAGTAACAACCTTGTTACATTTTTGTCACAGTTTAAGCTAATGTGGACCTCATCCACACCCATGATATTGTGCTTATGGCAACTGCAAGATTTTATGTAAAATAATTGGGTTATTGGGAATCAGTGTTCGATTTAGTAGCGAAGAGCACATTTACTGGTCAGTAAATATAAAGGTACAATTTTCAAGCTAATAGGACAGAATTTACATTTTCGCTCCCGTTTAGGATTTTACCAGCTTCATCCATGTGGAAAGACATATGTGGAATGTTTTTTAAACTGACGTTCTCCTCCAGACAGAAATCGTTTATTCCCCATGTTTCGGGATTTTCGGATTAAAGTGTGCACCGTGTCGGCAGTTAATGATGCGTGTAGTAGCTAATCGCCATTTCCAGTCAAATTATCTGTTGGAGGGAACAGTTTAAAACTTCCAGCAGTAGGACATTCTCCGATATTTACGATGTGGCCGTGCTTCGAGCAGCTGAAAGGGCAAATCGTTGGGATGGATCTTCGTGCTCTCGGCGTAATAGTAGTAGTTTTATTCGTCCGTAAATCACTTTTAAAAGTATATTGGGCTTTTCGTGATATTACAATTTAAGAACAGCAAAAATAACGTAATTCATACACACAGGCATTTACATGCTTATAGTTTGTCGAGGATGGGAGATGTAGTCGGTCGTGGCCTTATAGTAGGAACCATCCCGGCATTTGCCTGAAATCTACATCAGGATACCTGGATGAGGACTGGAGCCTGCACCCTCTCGAATACCAGCCCAGTCTGTTTCTAAGTGTGCAATTTCATTAGGTTTGTCCCCAGTGCGGAATATTGTTTTCAAAGAAGTTATTTAACAGCATAAAATGCTAGTACTCACTGGTCATTCATTTCTCACTCACAGTCACTGAACACGCCGCACTCTTTACTCTCACATTGTTTTATAATGTTACACTACACTTATTCCTCATTTGGACTTTCTGTTCTTGCCTTTGCCATGTTTACCAACAATTACAGCACACACATAATCAGCTGATGTCAGGACCGTAGCAAGGAAGTGTGGTTTCCTTTTTATGCACTCCTTTACAACAAGTGAGATGCTGAGCTCTGAAAGATGATAGTGTTAATATGCTGTCCAATCACAATAATGTGATCACTCAGAAGCCTGAATAATCATCTTTTACAGCGCGGACCTCTGCAAGACGTGCATGAAGATAGTCAGTGAGGTTCTAGAAGGTACCGACAGGTTTGTGGAACCATGCCGACTCCAGTGCCACGGTCAGCTGCATTAGGTTTCTAGGTTGCTGATTCAGGGCACGAAGAGCTATCTGGTTAGTCCCACGGATTCTTGACAGGGTTTAAATCCAGGGAGTTTGGTGACCAAGGGAACACTGTACCAGGTGTACCGGTATGAAATGAGCGATAAGATACAAATGTGTCGGTAGGAAACGAGCCTTAATTTTTTTTTTTTTTGGTTGGTATGACATCTGTCAAAGATATTTAGCATACATCAAGTCATGGAAGAAACGACATCATATGTTTTCATCGTGTTAGCAATGTCGAACTTTGTACCAGAAAGTGATGATTTGCGGAAAGCATTAATTTTCTGTTTTCATTTGAAAAAAATGTGCTGCAGAGTCGCATCGAATGCTTGTCGAGGCATATGGTGATCATACTCTATCAGAAGCAATATGCAAAAGATGGTTTCAACGGGTCAGAAATAATGACTTTGATGTAAGAAATGAAGAACGTGGAAGACCATCAAAAAAGTTCGAAGACGTCGATTTGCAAGCCATATTGGATGAAGTTGATACTTTGAATCAGAAGCAAATGGCAGCAATGGTAAATGTTGCACAACAAACAATTTCTGACCGTTTGAAAGCTATGGGAAAGATCCAAAAGTGTGGAAAATAGTTGCCACATGAATTGAATGAAAGACAGATGGAAAACCGAAAAACCATTTGTCAAATTTTGCTTCAAGCACATGAAAGAAAATCAATTTTGCATCGAATTGTTACTGGTGATGAAAAATGGATTTATTTTAAGAATCCTAAACGGAAAAAATCATGGGTTAATCCGGGACAACCATCAACATCGACTGCAAAACCAGATCGATTCGGCAACAAGATAATGCTCTGTGTTTGGTGGGATCAGAAAGGTGTGGAGTATCATGAGCTTCTAAAACCCGGTGAAACTGTGAATACTAATCCCTACAGACAACAAATGATCAGTTTGTACTATGCATTGATCGAAAAAAGACCAGAAAGGGCCAGAAGAGATGGCAAAGTAATTTCTTTACACAACATGCACACAAAGCAAAACTGGTTCAGAATACAATCAAAACACTTGGCTGGGAGCTGCTACCCCACTCGCCGTATTCACCAGACTTGGCCCTTCCGACTACCATTTGTTTTCATCAATGTTCATCAGGAGTATGTACCGAAACTACTGTGTTGCCCAAATAGTTAGAACAAGGAGGAACTGTAGCGGTCAACTGTGATAAGTAGCATTGAAAATTGCAGGTACGGATGCGGTGCCAAAGAAGAGCCGCAAAAACTTAAATAACCAGCTGTTGGTGTTGATCACGAAAACTCATTGTGACTCTTCATCCAATGGAAGCTCCAAAGAAGCATATCAAAGGTCGATCTTGGAAAATAAGCGACATACACCGAGCTTGTCCGTGAGTTCCTCAGGCTGTGACAAAGAGTCAATCACCGTCCGTGGATTTACTGTTTTCCCGAAATCAGCACATAAGCGTATTTTGTCTGAAGGTTTCGTTATGATCACAGAAGGACATGGCCACAGACTGGTTGCTACTGGGAAAATTACATCATTGTCCTGCCAAAATAAGAGTTCCTGAGCCTCATGATCTCCGATAGCGTTGAATGTGCAAACTAAAGAGATCAAAAGAGTCCACACCAAAAATACGAGGATCGTCCACAAAGTATTTCTATCCGCGGCAGCGCTACGATCGCAGTTCCGAACATGCAGTTACTCTGACTCAAGGAGAAGACATGTATGCCATTTTTAGATCGCCCCTGCCGATGTGTGCTTTGTAGTGCTTCTTTATAATGTCAGCCAAAATTGAAAATGCCGCCGCGTATGAAATCAGATCTGTAATTCGTTTTCTAAATGCAAAGAAAATTAAACCAAAGGAAATTCATCGGCAAATCTGCGAGGTTTCCGGACAAAATGCTATGAGTGATTCAATGGTTAGAAGATGGGTCAGACTGTTCAACGAGCTGGACGCCCGTCTGTGGTTACTGATGAACTGGTTCACACAATTGAAGAGAAGATTAAGCACAACCGTAAGTTTACACTTAGTGCCCTTGCTATGAAATTCCGCAAAACTCACTATCACTAATTCATGAAATTGTTACTGGAAAACTGAAATGTCGAAAACTTTTCTCACGTTGGGTACCCAACATTCTTACTGAACAACACAAGAAACAGCGGATGGGCACTGCACTAAAGTTTTTGACACGCTACGATGAAGAAGGCGATGGTTTTCTTCCTCGGGGAGTCACAGGGTATGAAACTTCGGTATCGTACGACACCCTTGAAACAAAACGGAAATCAGTGGAATGGAGGCACACTCATCCCCAACGAAGGTTGTTGTTGTTGTTGTTATTGTTGTTGTTGTCTTCAGTCTTGAGACTGGTTTGATGCAGCTCTCCATGCTACTCTATCCTGTGCAAGCTTCTTCATCTCCCAGTACCTACTGCAACCTACATCCTTCTGAATCTGCTTAGTCTATTCATCTCTTGGTCTCCCTCTACGACTTTTACCCTCCACGCTGCCCTCCAATACTAAATTGGTGATCCCTCGATGTCTCAGAACACGTCGTACCAACCGATCCTTCTTCTAGTCAAGTTGTGCCACAAGCTCCTCTTCTCCCCAATTCTATTCAATACCTCGTCATTAGTTATGTGATTTACCCATCTAATCTTCAGCATTCTTCTGTAGCACCACATTTCGAAAGCTTCTATTCTCTGCTTGTCTAAACTATTTATCGTCCACGTTTCACTTCCATACATGGCTACACTCCATACAAATACTTTCAGAAACGACTTCCTGACACTTAAATCTATACTCGATGTTAACAAATTTTTCTTCTTCAGAAACGCTTTCCTTCCCATTGCCAGTCTACATTTTATATCCTCTCTACTTCGACCATCATCAGTTATTTTGCTCCCCAAATAGCAAAACTCCTTTACTACTTCAAGTGTCTCATTTCCTAATCTAATTCCCTCAGCATCATCCGACTTAATTCGATTACATTCCATTATCCTCGTTTTGCTTCTGTTGATGATCATCTTATACCCTCTTTTCAAGACACTGTCCATTCCGTTCAACTGCTCTTCCAAGTCCTTTGCTGTTTCTGACAGAATTACAATGTCATCGGCGAACCTTAAAGTTTTTATTTCTTCTCCATGGATTTTAATACCTACTCCGAACTTTTCTTTTATTTCCTTTATTGCTTGCTCAATATACAGATTGAATAACATCGGGGATAGGCTGCAACCCTGTCTCACTCCCTTCCCAACGACTGCTTGCCTTTCATACCCCTCGACTCTTATAACTGCCATCTGGTTTCTGTACAAATTGTAAATAGCTTTTCGCTTCCTGTATTTTACCCCTGCCACCTTCAGAATTTGAAAGGGCGTATTCCAATCAATGTTGTCAAAAGCTTTCTCTGAGTCTACAAATGCTAGAAACGTAGGTTTGCCTTTCCTTAATCTTTCTTCTAAGATAAGTCGTAGGGTCAATATTGCCTCACGTGTTCCAACATTTCTACGGAATCCAAACTGATCTTCCCCGAGGTCGGCTTCTACCAGTTTTTCCATTCGTCTGTAAGGAATTCGCGTTAGTGTTTTGCAGCCGTGACTTATTAAACTGATAGTTCGGTAATTTTCACATCTGTCAACACCTGCTTTCTTTTGGATTGGAATTATTATATTCTTCTTGAAGTCTGAGGGTATTTCGCCTGTCTCGTACATCTCGCTCGCCAGGTGGTAGAGTTTTGTCAGGACTGGCTCTCCCAAGGCTATCAGTAGTTCTAATGGAATGTTGTCTACTCCGGGGGCCTTGTTTCGACTCGGATCTTTCAGTGCTCTGTCAAACTCTTCACGCAGTATCATATCTCCCATTTCATCTTCACCTACATCCTCTTCCATTTCCATAACGAAGGTTAAGCTTAAGCAAATCTTGACACCTCGAAAAATCATGTGCACTGTTTTCTGAGACAGAAAAGGCATTTTGCTGATTGATTTATTACCAGGCCAAACAATCAATGCACATGGTTACTGCGAGACCATTAAGAAATTGCGCCGTACAATATAGATCAAGCGCCGAGGATTACTGTCAAAAGATGTTGTTTTTTCCACGATAGTGCCCGACCTCACACGACGAATGTGACCAAACAACTCACACAAATTTCACTGGGACGCGTCTGATCATCCTGCGTACAGCCCGGACCTCGTTCCTAGCGACTTTCACCTCTTCTTACACCTAAAATCTGTCCTTGGTGGTCAACAGTTCAACGAGGATGACGAGCTGAAAGAACATGGTTGAATACTCAGACGCCAACCTTCTATGAAGAAGGCATACAAAAACTTATGCCACGCTATGACAAGTGGTTACAAAATTTCGGAAGCTATGTAGAAAAGTAGTTTAACAGTTGTAGATTTTTCTACAATAAATATTTTTTCTGTATCTGTACGCGTTTGTTTTATATAACTTTGTGGACGACTCTCGTATTTTCACTACGCCATGAACACAAAACTGTAACCAAAACTGTCTTTGTGATGTTACGAAATGTTGCAGGTAGGCTGGATAAACCTAGTCAGGAATGCCATGTGCACGATAACCAGGAAGAGATTCTTGTGAGTTCCGTAGCTGGGGGTTGCCTAAGCTCGTAAGGCCTTCAGTTCAAAAAACTCACGCATGCCCATGCGTTATCTGCACACGTAGTTTGTGTTTGGGGCGTTCTGCAGTGTAACAAACGATTTATTTTGCAAATTTGTGATAAGGTCTTATGGGACCAAACTCCTGAGGTCATCGGTCCCTAAGCCTACACACTACTTAATCTAAGCTAAGGACGACACACACACCCGTGCCCGAGGGAGGACTCGAACCTCCGACGGGGGGAGCCGCGCGGAACGTGACAAACGATTTATTCCCTGACGCTGAATGGAAGTGTGTGACTTCTTCGCTGTTGCAATTTCACTGTGTAACACTACAATCTCAACTTGGCTCTGAAAAAATTACATTTTCATTCATTGATTAAGACCTTGGAGTAGATGCAAAGTGCTTACTGAACTTGTGTTTCTGCTGATAGACTTAACGCGGCCATGTTTGCCACAATAACAACACTTAGTGCCATTACAGGAGCACGCCTGCCACTTGCGGGTCGGGAAACACAGAAGGCAGGATTTAGTACTGGTAGGCTGCTACCTAGAACACTAGTTTTGTTTGCGACACTGTCCTAGGAGAGACTGTGTGCCGCAGTACTTTCAATCGTGACGGTATCAATCTGATTATTCACATCGAGGCTCCGGCGAATATCCACACGCTTTTGAGGGGACACATTTTCAGGAACGCTTTTCAGTAAATGTGTGGTGTGGTGTGACAGACATTCAGTTTGCTGGCCCTCTTGTTTTACCGCATCGTCTTACAGCGTCGCTTCACGTACAGTTTCTCGGAAACGAGCTTTTAGTGTTATTGAAAGACGTTCCTTTGGCTACAAGAGTGGGTATGTTCTTCTAGCATGACCGAGCCCCTGCGCATCATCCACACTTAATATTCCCTGGATGATAGTTCGGCAGAAATAATCACATTGCTTGGCCACCAAGGTCTCCGAACTTCACCTCTTCAGATTTTTGTCTATTGGGATGGTTGAAAGGCGAATTCTACAAAGAAAAAGCAAACATGAGAGACGAATTGATCTTTCGGATTATGAATGGCGCTGCTGTCGTAAAACAAGGTGAAGGCTATCTGAGAGTGCTACACTCAGTGTTGTTATGAGATTTAGAAAGTGCAGTGAATTTGGGTGGACTCTATGAAAATCGACTTTGAAGTACTATGATTTTGCTTAACACCATGAGTGAGTTTGGGCTACATTCCAACAGCTGAATATCCGCAACCAACAGAAATTGGACCCGTGTTAGGGAATATATTTTTCGAGATAGTACATACTAGCGGTCTGCCCTGGTTTCTCACGGCTGGACGTGTTGTCTGCCATAGCAACAATAAATTACATTTCCGGAAAAGCCGTTTTAGAGATTTCCATTCATTCAACATTACTGTTGCAACAGTGCACATGGAGTACAAGAAATGATTACATTTACAACACAAATGGTTCTGTGATGCCAGGTATCGATCTACGCTGTAATATCCACCTTAGTACGTGGTGTAGCCTCCACGGGATCGAGCGAGTTGGCGCAGTCGTTAGCACACTGTATTTGCATTCGGGAGGACAACGGTTCAAACCCGCGTCCGGCCATCCTGATTTAGGTTTTCCGTGATTTCCCTAAATCGTTTCAGGCAAATGCCGGGATGGTTCCTTTGAAAGGGCACGGCCGATTTCCTTCCCCATCCTTCCCTAACCCGAGCTTGCGCTCCGTCTCTAATGACCTCGTTGTCGATGGGACGTTAAACATCACTAACCTAACCTAAATAAATAAATCCATGATTTCCCTAAATAGCTTCAGGAAAATGCGGAGATGGTTCCTTTGAAAGGGCACGGCCGATTTCCTTCCCTAATCCGAGCTTGTGCTCTGTCTTTAATGATCTCGTTGTCGACGGGAGGTAAAACAGTAATCTCCTCCTCACCCTCCGCTGACAGAAATGCAGGCGCAGACTCTGGCATCTAGTCGATCGTACAGATGGCGAATACTATCCTAGCACACTATACGCCAAGCCTGCTCGACCTCTTCCCCTAGCTCCGTAAGAATTGTTAGCTGATGAGTCACATGAGTTTCTTCTCATCCCATCGTATCCTACATGTCAGGGCCGGACAAACGCTGCACAGTGTGCAGACGTGCTGTGCTGCTGCACATGTGCGCACGTGTGCGACAGCGAGCGACAGCGACATTTGTTATTAGACATGTGTCCTAAATGAACGACGGCGTCTCCACTTCCCTGTGGTACAAGCAAGAGCACAACATATCCAGTCTCGTTTATCCCTGGTGACCGTAACCTTAACAGAGAAGTACTGAGAAATGGCAAGTACTGTGACAAAGCAAAGGACGGGAGATCTATGTTCTCAGTCGTTTAAAAATGATTGGTAACTGCAATTCTTTTTTGTAGCCGTTGGCGAAAACTCAGTGTTTGCTGTGCCGCAGAATAATAGGCGGCCAGAGTAAGTTTTCAATTGAAAGACACTACAATACATATCACAAAGACGAGTGTAGTGTACTCAACAGTGAAGAACGGCAAGCAAAATTAAAAGTCCTTAAGAAAAGGGATGAGACATATCAACTCGATTTTACTGTACGTCAAAGTAACTGATACTTCTTGAACTCTTAGTTTCTTGTGTTACATTTATGTCTGTTTCACTGTACGCTGTACAATGTACTGTTTTCAATTTTCCAGAATGACAACCACACTAAATCTTCACTGCGAGCAAGTTTTAAAATCGCATTAAGAATTGCACAATCTGGGCAACCCTTTTCCGAAGGGGAGTTTGTGAAAGGGTGTCTGATTGATGCTGCAGAACTTGTGTGTCCCACGAACGTTAGCAGATTTCAAGAAATCAGTCTATCCAAACAAACAGTGACAAGACGTATCAGTGCTATGGCCGGCGATCTGTACAGGCAGCTAATAAATAAGGCTAAATACTTTGTTGCTTTCTCTGTTGCGCTCGATGAAGCAACACATCTTACAGATACAGTCAAGGTTGTGATATACATACGAGGTGTCGATAATGCACTTTGTGTAACAGAGGAGCGACATCTGTGCGTAGAAACATGCACTACATGAACGCTGACGGCTGCGGCGTGCACGCTGTGACCCGGAAGTTACACATGTGCAGGAGCACCGCACGCGTGCAGAATTTCTTGCCGGCCCTGCCATACGTGCTAGATTGGAGGCAAGTCCGGAGATCGTGCTGACCAGGGAAGTTGCTGCACGTTTTACAGAACACGTTGAGATTCGCAGACAATGTGGGGGAACATTTCCCTATTGCAACATCACATCATCTTCCTATTGCAAGAATGACAAATGAACGGGTGTAACAACATTCTGCCCGTACCGACCGTTGGTTAGCGGCCTCTCCAGATACAGCAAACAGGAACGAGAGTTGTAGCTTATCGCACCCCAGCCAATAAGGCCCAGTGTGGGGCCAATGTGTCTTGGATGGAAGCATCCTGCGAGGCAGCGCTCACTAGAACTATGTCGTACGTTCAAACGACCATCACTTGAATGCAGGCAGAATCTGCTTTCATCGCTGAAGGCCATGGAGTGACATTACATCTTCTAAGTGATCCTCCACGGCGAAAGTCGAGCCATGCACGTGGTTGCTGTGGCGTGAGGTGTGTGTGCCCCCTAGTCCCACTGTTAATAACCGGTTCACAAGAGTTCGTGTTCACACGTCTGGGCTCACAAGCCCTCTTATCTGTGCTATGGGAGCTGTGCGATCTACCACAGCTGCCCTTACAATACTGAAACATGGGACTTAGGGAAAGGCAGGATTCTGTGTGGGCGTGGGCAGGGCCTGATTCACGATTCAGTTATAGATGGTTGCTCAGTGTCTGTCTTTTTTTTTTTTTAAAAAAATGACGTATACTTTATTAAATTAGGTTAAATGAGTTTGACAATAAGGAACAATTATCAAATTTGACTGTTAAGACACAATATCTAATAAAATATTCTTAAGCAAGTTGCACTGACGGCTGAAAGCCTTATTGACCAGAAATTCAAATTATTTGTCGGCTGAAGGCTCCAATAGTAATAACTCAAAAACAGTTTAACGGCTGAAGGCCTGGATAGCAAATTCTTAAAAACAGTCAAACTCCCCCAAGAGACACTAAATTAAAAAAAAAATAAGAACACACACAAACAATCATGAAAATTCCATTAGGACACAACATCTAATTAAACATTTTTAAGACAAGTTGCATTCATTGCTGAAGGCCTTATTGACAAGAAATTCAAATTACTTGTCGGATGAAGCCCCAATAGTAATAACATAAAATTAAAATATATATATTTTTTTAAACAATCATCACAACCTGATCAAACTAAGAGAGAAGTGGGTCTCATACAGTACTCCAAGGATCAGCCTGGGAAAGTCGCTCAACTTCGTAACCGATGAGACAGGCAGCCAAGAGTTGTATTCACTTAACCGCATGGAAACTCAAACTAGTGATAGTTTAAATGCAAAATCTACCTAACGTCTGATAACCAACACAATGATGGAATAACCCAGGCAAGGCGCAACCGGCGTACAGCACTGTGTCTTCAGAATCCGTTGTTTAAAACACCCAGAAGCAGAAGGAACCACTATGACCAAAATAGTCCAAAAGAGCAAAATATCCGAACCACAATCATGGAGGCTGTCGAACTACGCGCCTTACCGGACAACAGCGACAAGGCGAGGAAAGGTACACTGCCACGAAAATACGCTAACGTCCAGGACAGGTAACTGGGGCGTTAGCGACCACTAGACAGAAAAATACCGCTGGTTGAACTTTATCAATAAAGACAAGGAATTCAATGATTAATAATAAGAAGTGGATCACGGCTAATTAGTTTTGCCAACTCCAAACAATCCACTCGTTGCTCTTCGTCTCAGCGACCCTGCGAGCAGTAACGCGCGAACAACGGCGTGATCTCAAAATAGTGGAGATTCCACTACTGGGTTAATGTTCACTCAACTGAAACGTGCTGGGTCCGGTGGGCAACGAGGTTGTGGCCTTCGCAACTACAGCCCCTCGATCCGGCGGTGGCTGCGTGCTGCCAGCGCTCCTGGCACGGGGCGTCTGTGCTGTGTTGGGCGTCCAGACCATCGCCTACGAGTGTGAGAATGTTCTCGTGACCACTGATACCAGAATCGTCGCACAACTGAAACAGCATGTCCAGCTAGTTCTCCGAATGGACCATCCCGCCACCCAGCAGGCCACAATTTGACTCCTTTCAGACTCGCTCTGTTGGGTGCAGGAAGCACGAGAGCGTCTCTTTAAGCGTGGTTTCATGCTTGTTTCACACGTGTGCTCCATACTGACTCTTCTTGCTGTGATCATTCTCTATTAAAGGGTAGACACAGGTGGCACACTGGTAGCTATGCCACTACACTATCTGTTGGCGTACAACCCCGGAAGCTGTCCGTTGTGGCCAAGCGGTTCTAAGCGTTTCAGTCCGGAACCGCGCTGCTTCTACGGTCGCAAGTTCGAATCCTGCCTAGAGCATGGATGTGTGTGATGTCCTTACGTTAGTTAAGTAGTTGTAAGTCTAGGGGACTGATGACTTCAGATGTTAAGTACCATAGTGCTCAGAGCCATTTGAACCATTTGAACAACCCTGAAACCACTATCAGTACATCTACTACCTCCCATGTCGAGTTTGCCATCATAGGAACGAAATCCGCGTCGCCTTTCCAGGTGTACTAATTTTTTTTGTCAGTGTGGTTATACAAATCGTCCTTATCAATCAGTCTATCTAACAGTGAAAACCATATTCAATTGCCTACGTTAACTCCTGAGATTAGCCTTGACAGGTAGACAGAAAAACTGTGTAGGGGACTTTATTCCTCGTGAAATACACTAATATTACAACGTCTCACATCTTCTCTCTACTGATACTTCCGAAATAGTGTTTGTGGAATTCTCCATTTGTCAGTACATTGTATCAACAATAATTTACTAATATTCACCGTGAAACACCCTGAGATTACATCGTCCCTCCTCTTATCTCTAATGTATGTGGAATTCTCCATTTGTCAGTGCATTGTATCAATAATAATGTATTAATACTGATAGCGAGTATGAAACTGCTTAAATTTTTTTTCGTCAAGATACACGTTTCGTTTTATTGATTTAAAACATCTCCAATGGTAGGATTTCATCGTCTGTTTCTTGCTTACAATGTACATGTATCCAATAACTTTCCTCATCCTCACTGATGTCAAATCGAAAGATTGCACCCGGTGAACGGCCTACCCGACGGGAGGCCCTAGTCACACGACTATTATTACTATTACTGATGCTGTGCATAAAAAACTAGTTGGAACGATGAAACAACAAAACTGCTAAGACAATATTTTTCAGACTGCCAACAACACTGATCTCTCCGGGGAGGAGGGTGGGGAGATGGAGGCTGTAATGTGAACAACCAAATGAAAACAACTGGGTCAGACGGTTGTTGGAAATCGGTCAACTTATTCAGTTCTAGTTTTACGTATCGGTTGAATTATTCATTCATTCTTTTGAGTGAAACCAGTCAGTGGGAGCAACCGAATGAAAACAGTCCACACAGGTCCGTTGTACTCCTGCATAGTGATTGAATTATTTATTCTTTCTTTTCAGCCGAAACCAGTCTGCAGTTTTTCTGTCGGTTGAACCAGGCATTCTTTCTTTAGTTTGAAACCACTCTTCCCTGTTCTAGTTTACTGAGTCGTCCATTCATTCTACTTTAGTCTGTAGTACTTTCATTAGTTGAACTAAAGCAATGGTATTACTAATGCGACACACATACCACACAGAGGGGGGAGGGGGCAGGGGGGAGAGCCCTACCTACAGGGATAATGTCAAGAGATCTCAGGAAGTACACCAAAGTTAAAATAAGAGCTATAAATATTTATTTAATTACGTACTAAACACAATAAGTCTTCTTTTTACCGTTAATATATTATTGCGCACTAAGTTATCCCAGATGCATTTAACATGTAGCTAATTGAATTGATGTATCGTTGGAATACGAAGTTGAGCATATAATTTCCTTTAACGGTGTGTGAAGAAGAAAGAAACGTTTCCAGATTTAAGAACTTTTTGTATTCGTCTTTACTGAGAAGGTGTGATGGAGTCCATTAATTAAAAATCATTTCAGTCTAGCCACTAAACAGTTATTCAGCCATTTATTTGCGTGGGAGATAAAAAAATGATGTAGATATATTGAGCAGAGAATTACGTTACCAGCCACGAACGTACACAACACCCGTGCGCACTATCTTGTTTACATTGTACATCCTTTGAAAAGAAGCAGTTATAGTATTTAGTGGCCATGAAGTTGTATTATTCACATTCCCATATTCATACTTCAGTTTCACAGGTGAGCCTGTCTCTGGCACACACAGTCTGTTGCCATCTTTAACTTTTTTTGTCTTTTCGTCACAAGTTGCAGCAACGTTCCAACAACTCTTGGACCACTGGGAGCGGCAGTTGGGAGCCAACTGATCCTTGGTGCATTCAGTTTTGTGCCGAAACATTCGATCGTTTTGGCATTATCGAATCTCATGCCGTCGCCGGTATTGTCGGTTCCATATTTGGTTTTTATTAAGTGCCAGTTAGTGGTTTTTGTAAAAAAATATGTTTTCTGTATCGGCTGCCATTTATATCCATTTTATTTTTATTTTGTCGACCATCCCATTTCGGCTGTGGAGCCATTATCAAGTCAAATGTTTAACCTTGGAAATGGATAGTATATTATATTAACGTATTACGTTTTCGTTTACAGTCTCTTTCATGAGCAGTTCGTGATTGGTACTTTGTATGAAAGCCATAAGTGACAGAAAACCCTAGGACAAGACTCATTCTGTATGACATTTCTGTTTTTAGTGGTTCAAATGGATCTAAGCACTATGGGATTTAACATCTGAGGTCGTCAGTCCCCTAGACATAGAACTACTCAAACTTAACTAACCTAAGAACATTACACACATCCAAGCCCGAGGCAGGATTCGAACCTGCGACCGTAGCAGCAGCGCGGTTCCGGACTGAAGCGCCTAGAATCCCTCGGCCACAGCGGCCGGCTGTTTATAGTGTAACGTCATTTGTTGTACCAGTTTCCTGTCAAATAATTCCTGTACCGCAATTAATATACATTTTAGGCAGATTTACAGAAGATCACAATTTAAATATTCCGAACAATAAACCGGAAAAAATTATTGTGTAAAATACTGTATTTCTTACGCTAGTTATGTTGTAACAAATTCTCTGTGTTCTTGAAATGAAAGGTTTATGGCCTTGGGGATCTCTGTTTATTCGAAACTAATTCCACTTATCTGTAATGGACGTTAGCAAATTGGGCTTGTTGTTTTACGGTTTTATTCCATTCTACGACTGCATCTATAATCCTGAAGATATCTTTCGAGCCGGCCGCTGTGATTCCTGTTAGCCGGCCGCTGTGGACGAGCGGTTCTAGGCGCTTCAGTCCGGAGCCGCGCTGCTGCTACGGTCACAGGTTTGAATCCTGCCTCTGGCATGGATGTGTGTGATGTCCTTAGGTGAGTTAGGTTTAAGTAGTTCTAAGTCTAGTGCACTGATGACCTGAGATGTTAAGTCCCATAGTGCTTAGAGCCATTTGAGCACATCTTTCGATGTGTGACGAAGGGTACTTATGGTACACCTCGTCTTGTGTCAGTAGCGATTGGTGCGAAGGAAGAACAATTGTCCATATAATCTCGGATTAATTTGATTTTCTTGTCTTGTATATTTCGCGAGGTATCCGTCGGGGAAACTCAGCTGTAGACTGAATATATTTGGGACGTACGATTTCGTAATTACAGAATTGTCGCTGATATTGCTTGCACGTTCCCTGGATATCCTTACGGTTTATGTGAAATTAAAAAGGGATACGATAAATATTTATTTTTGGGTTGACTGCTTCATCTTTAACACTGCTTTAATTACAATTGACTGGAGAAATAGACACTAGATGCCATACGAGTATTGTAAGACTTTAACGATTGTACTGAAGGTACAACCACTGTACACTTCACGTTAGCCAATTCCAAATCTCGTTCTAGCTAAAATGATTTCTACGGCGTCACAATCTGAAATTTGTTACAGGAGTTTCAGAAGTCTTTGTGTTTTCTAAAAAAAATAAATAATATGATTTTGCTGTATGTACGGAAATATTGTTAATAATTAGGATGATTTTTAAATCCGAGGTGTTATGATCT
Source organism: Schistocerca cancellata (assembly GCF_023864275.1). Taxonomy (NCBI): domain Eukaryota; kingdom Metazoa; phylum Arthropoda; class Insecta; order Orthoptera; family Acrididae; genus Schistocerca; species Schistocerca cancellata. The sequence goes on from NC_064633.1 coordinate 188,535,774, forward strand.
ATTTCAGTAATTAGATGCATATAATGTCAGACATAAATATTGTGTATGTACATCTTTTTTTCCCAAAATTTTGCAAGTAGGATCTCTTTGTGTGATCAACGATGTGTTGTAATGGTATGTTCTCTCATTCGGCAGGGCAACGATTCCAGTTTCCATTCGGCCGTTCAGATTTACCCTGAAGAGGCAATTGAACTGGTACACCTGCCTAATACCGTGTATGTCCCCCAAAGGAATGCAGAAGTGCCGCAACACGGCATGGCATGGACTCGACTAATGTCTGAAGTAGTGCTGGTGGGAACTGACACCATGAATCCTGCAGGGCTGTCATGAATTCGTAAAAGTACGAGGGGGTGGTGATCTCTTCTGAACAGCATATTTCAGGGCTCCCAGCCAATCTGCAGCAATTCTGCACGTGTGGTGAGTCGCATTGTCCTGCTAGAATTGCTCAAGTCCTTCGCAATGCACAGTGGACATGAATGGATGCAAGTGATCAGACAAGATGCTTACGGCCCTGTCACCTGTCGTATCTAGACGTATCATGGGTCTCATGTCACTCCAACTGCACACGTCCCACAACAGCTTGAACAGTCCACTCCTGACACGCAGCGTCCATGGATTCATGACGTTGTCTCCATACCCGTACACGTCCATCCACTCGATACAATTTGAAACGAGACTGCCGGCCGGAGTGGCCGTGCGGTTCTAGGCGCTGCAGTCTGGAGCCGAGCGACCGCTGCGGTCGCAGGTTCGAATCCTGCCTCGGTTATGGATGTGTGTGATGTCCTTAGGTTAGTTAGGTTTAATTAGTTCTAAGTTATAGGCGACTGATGACCTCAGAAGTTAAGTCGCATAGTGCTCAGAGCCATTTTTTTTTAAAAAACGAGACTCGTCGGACCAGACAACATGTTTCCGGTCATCAACAGTCCAATGTCGGTGCTGACGGGCACAGGCGAGGTCGTACGGTCATCAAGGGTACACGAGTGGGTCTTCGGCTCCGAAAGCCCATATCGATGATGTTTCGTTGAGTGGTTCGCAGGCTGACACTTGTTGATTGCCCAGCACTGAAATCTGCAGCAATTTGCGAAAGGGATGCACTTCTGTCATGTTGAACGATTCTCTTCAGCGTTCGTTAGTCCCGTTCTTGCAGGATCTTTTTCCGGCCGCAGCGATGCCGGAGATTTAATGTTTAACAGGATTCCTGATATTCACGGTACACTAATGAAATTGTTGTACGGGAAAATCCGCACTTCATCGCTACCTCGGAGATGCTGTGTCCCATCGCTCGTGCGCCGACTATATCACCACGTTTAAACTCACTTAGATGTTGATAACCGACCATTTTAGCAGCAGTAACCGATCTAACAATTGCATCAGTTACTTGCTGTCTTATATAGTTTTTGCCGATCGCAGCGTCGTATTCTGTCTGCTTACATAGCTGCGTATTTCAATAAGCATGCCTATACCAGTTTCTTTGGCACTTCTATGAAGTTCGGAGGTTGACAGAGCAGTTTTTGAAGGGTATGATTTGGTTAGTTTATGAAGAAACAATTTTTTTAATGTAAATTTTTTGGAACTATGTATGTACAGAAGATACGTTGACCGCACACTTATAGTTTCAAGGGTCTGAGGACGAAACTAATAATTTGGTGAGTGGTCTTAAAAAGATTCGTAAGAATATAGCTTTTGTAGAAGAGTATGAGCAACTAAATTATCATAATTTGAGCAGCAGACTTAGCTAGAGGCTGGTATCTGTAGGAAACGCACGTTCGCAGGTACAGGTACTGATGAGAATTCGCACAATGTACAATCGCATTTTCTTTCACAAAGAATGCTGTGCTTATGTCTCATACCAAACGAATTAAGCCGTAAGAACAAAGTTGAATAAATGCAGTAGCAGTAGAAAGTGGCTATGACACGTATGGGATTATTTCAGTGCTATGACACAGAGACCGACAAAGCAAGATAAATCCACAGAAACAGAGTCATACAATATTGGGAAATCATCTGATACAATTAATATTACTTTGTATAATAAAAAAAGAACCTTGACTGCATGTAACAATCTTATTTTAAAAGGCGACCAGTTTCGATCAGTGTTTGATCATCTTCAGACGGTTATTGTACAAATGGAGTAACATGAAAGTTACTGGATGACATATAACGAATAGACACAATAATAAAAATGATATAACTACAATATAAGCAACAGAAGAAATATCCATGCTGACTGCTGGATACGATGGCAAGGGGCATAAACCTCTCCAGGATGCCGTGAAGAAGAAATGCTGAATGAAGTGCGGCTGTCGTCGCACAAACAGCGATAGCTCTGCCCACCGTCTCCAGCGTTACGTCAGAGATAGCCGATGGCCATGAAACGTGAATAAAATCAGTATAAATACAATTGTACAATCGAATATTTAGATCATGACCACAGTCGTGTAAATGTAAAAGTAGACTTTTGATACGGCGTAAAGTCAGAGCCGGCACGCCAGTCGGAAACAACAGAGAAGAGAAGGCTGTGAGGTCAGCCAATCGCACGCTGACCGGCCTCCCTCCAGGACGACAACGCCACAACAGCGGCCCCTAGGTGAGGACGACATAAGCGCCGCCCCAGACTGGAGGTGGCCCACTTCGATAGCAGCTTCAACGTTAGCCACTTCGTTAGCCGACGTATCGTAATCTCTCTATTGGTAATCTCTATACGTAGCTCAGTTAGAGGTCAGCAGTCATTGCAGTTCAGTTGACAGGCTGTTCTTAGTAGGGGGCGCTAGGACCAGAAGTGTTACTTGTGTTTTTCTTTTCTGAAGAAGACTGATTACTTTGTATGTCGCCCTTTGTCTGCGACACATGTGTGTAATTGCACTTGTGGATGATCATGTATAAAGGACTACAAGAATTCTCAGATCAAAGTTAAGTATTTGTACTTGTCTTGTTGTAATAAAACTCATTAATACGAGTTTCTTGCTTGTCTAGGTAACCGAGTATGCAGGATTCCTAGACACAACTACTTTAACAAAATGGAATAAAAGATCATGCAATGAAGAATGATAAAAATAAATCATTAACATTAAAGTTATAACGGTGTGTTACGATACAGGAATGTACGCTTACAATTTTTTTGACTCGAATAACATAATTATGTAGAGCACAGGTAAGTACAATAGGAACAGCGCTATTGGCGCTAAAACATAAAAGAACTACAGAAGTGTAACAAAGCAATGAACCATGGACGTCAGAGGTAGACACAAGGCGCACTCTTTGGGGACTTACACCTAACGTATGTAGAACTAAGACGGCTCAAGAACGGCCCCAACAGTAACCATAGTAGCAGTATGAAGATCGTTAAGTTCCGATTACAAGTCAAAGATACAGGAGTGTCGGCTTACAGTTTTTTTGATTCGGAACATAATGCACCGTAACATAATTATGTACAGCACAGTTGATAGGTACATTAGATATAACAGGAATAGTACCACTGACGCTAAAAAATAAAAGAACAAAAGTATAATAAAGCAATAAACGTTAGACATTAGAATTACACACAAGGTGCCCTCTATGAGGACTTGCATGTAAAATATGTAGGGAAAAGATAGCTCAAAAAGGACACCACCGGCAACAATGGTAACCACATGAAGACTGACATGTTCCGATTACAAGTCAAAGATATAGAAGTATAACCGGTCATCTTTTTAAAATAAAATTATTGTATGCATTCTGAAGTGTTCTTTATGGTATTTTATGACCACTGTTATTCCCAAGAACTATGTTTCAAAAAATTTCATTTCATAAAAACTGGTGAGATTATTCAACAACAAAGAAGTTAAAATTGAACTCCGGACGGATAACGATTTAGAGCAAAGGCTGAAACATAATATTAGCCCAGGTGAAACATGCACATAGAAAGTAGGAGAAAACGAAATGGAAGACAGAGAGATGAAGTATGTCGCTGGGACACGGAGAAACTTTAAAATGAGATTCTGTAAATATCATTATGAAGAGAATGGTGCGTTGAAGGTAGCAAAGCACTTTTAATTACGAGCAGCTCTCGTTAGGAAACATCAGAAATTGCATTTAGAAGACAAAAGTTTTTTGCTGTCATATTTAGAGGAAGAAAAAAATATTTTGCGCTTCCAGAGATGAATAGGAAGCCTGAAAGGTCCAGTGCGTATTCCTCGGTCAACTTTATCGATGTTCTTGTGAAAATCAAACAGATTACACCTAACGTCCTTGAGTAATAATGAGATTTTGTACGTTTCTGGTTTGTAATGTATATAGTGAGCACAATTTGGGACATGTCAGATCTCAATAGATGCAGCGTTTTGTCAAACGTGTAAGAATATTTTTAGGTTTTGCTGTGACATAAACGTAGAGATGTTCACAGGTCTTTGAGTAGACAGTTGTGCTGTCGGTTGGCATTGGTGTATATCTAACAAAGTATTACAATTTCCGGAGTGGGAAGGAGCGCCTAGTCCCCGGCACGAATTCGTCCGGCGGTGTCGGTGAGCCGGCCAGTTCTGTGGGTGGTTTTTAGGCGGTTTTCCATCTGCCTCGGCGAATGCGGGCTCGTTCCCCTTATTCCGCCTCAGCTACACTATGTCAGCGATTGCTGCGCAAACAAGTTCTCTACGTCGCGTACACCACCATTAATCTACCAAGCAAACATAGCTGTTACACTCGTCTGGTGTGAGACGTTCCAGTGGGGGTCCACTGGGGGCCGAAGCGCACAATAACACTGGCTTCGGTGTGGGGCGGCGGAGGGGTGAAGTGGACTGCGGTAGTCATCGCGGGGTTGCCGACCACTGCGGCTGCGGCGGGGATGGAGCCTCTACGTCGTTTCTAGGTCCCCGGTTCACATACAACATACAACATATTACAATCTCTGTTAAGAGAATGGCAACTGATTTTCGTTCGTAAACAGAGTTTTGTGAGTAAAGCCCGACCAGAAACTGCGATCATAATATCAAGTGTGTAATGCTCGCATATTTTTGACTGTGCATGATGGCATCATACTTTTAAGATACGTTACACTATTTTGTGAATAAAACCGTCTAGGTTGCTTATTAAAATTTTTTTGTATATTACGACGTTTCGGCTAATGCGATCGTCAGATACTTGCAATTAAGGTTAAACGAACGTAAAAGGAGACAGATGTTTGTTATACAGCAACAAGTTAATTAAAGATAATAAATCAAAAAGGTCAAATAATATTTCAAAGGTAAAGAACCTATAACTGATAAAAGACAGTTATGTGTCAGTACTAAAAACTATGCCTTATCGGGACTTAAAATAATAGCTTGGGTTAAATGTTTTACAGACATGTAAGTTTTAGGCGACAGGTGGCGCAAGTTTTGGGAACGTTGCCTTCAAATTTTTATTTTATTTTTTGTTAATATATACACTCCTGGAAATGGAAAAAAGAACACATTGACACCGGTGTGTCAGACCCACCATACTTGCTCCGGACACTGCGAGAGGGCTGTACAAGCAATGATCACACGCACGGCACAGCGGACACACCAGGAACCGCGGTGTTGGCCGTCGAATGGCGCTAGCTGCGCAGCATTTGTGCACCGCCGCCGTCAGTGTCAGCCAGTTTGCCGTGGCATACGGAGCTCCATCGCAGTCTTTAACACTGGTAGCATGCCGCGACAGCGTGGACGTGAACCGTATGTGCAGTTGACGGACTTTGAGCGAGGGCGTATAGTGGGCATGCGGGAGGCCGGGTGGACGTACCGCCGAATTGCTCAACACGTGGGGCGTGAGGTCTCCACAGTACATCGATGTTGTCGCCAGTGGTCGGCGGAAGGTGCACGTGCCCGTCGACCTGGGACCGGACCGCAGCGACGCACGGATGCACGCCAAGACCGTAGGATCCTACGCAGTGCCGTAGGGGACCGCACCGCCACTTCCCAGCAAATTAGGGACACTGTTGCTACTGGGGTATCGGCGAGGACCATTCGCAACCGTCTCCATGAAGCTGGGCTACGGTCCCGCACACCGTTAGGCCGTCTTCCGCTCACGCCCCAACATCGTGCAGCCCGCCTCCAGTGGTGTCGCGACAGGCGTGAATGGAGGGACGAATGGAGACGTGTCGTCTTCAGCGATGAGAGTCGCTTCTGCCTTGGTGCCAATGATGGTCGTATGCGTATTTGGCGCCGTGCAGGTGAGCGCCACAATCAGGACTGCATACGACCGAGACACACAGGGCCAACACCCGGCATCATGGTGTGGGGAGCGATCTCCTACACCACTGGCCGTAGACCACTGGTGATCGTCGAGGGGACACTGAATAGTGCACGGTACATCCAAACCGTCATCGAACCCATCGTTCTACCATTCCTAGACCGGCAAGGGAACTTGCTGTTCCAACAGGACAATGCACGTCCGCATGTATCCCGTGCCACCCAACGTGCTCTAGAAGGTGTAAGTCAACTACCCTGGCCAGCAAGATCTCCGGATCTGTCCCCCATTGAGCATGTTTGGGACTGGATGAAGCGTCGTCTCACGCGGTCTGCACGTCCAGCACGAACGCTGGTCCAACTGAGGCGCCAGGTGGAAATGGCATGGCAAGCCGTTCCACAGGACTACATCCAGCATCTCTACGATCGTCTCCATGGGAGAATAGCAGCCTGCATTGCTGCGAAAGGTGGATATACACTGTACTAGTGCCGACATTGTGCATGCTCTGTTGCCTGTGTCTATGTGCCTGTGGTTCTGTCAGTGTGATCATGTGATGTATCTGACCCCAGGAATGTGTCAATAAAGTTTCCCCTTCCTGGGACAATGAATTCACGGTGTTCTTATTTCAATTTCCAGGAGTGTATTTTGCCTCTTCATACTTATAAAAAGACAGATAGTCATTAAAACATAAATATTCGAAGCCAAATTATAAGACACGACTTAAATAATTATAATTCCATACTTGTCGAATTGGCTATTCAAGTGGCGACCATTCTCCGTTAAATTTGGTAAATTTGCTACACAGTAATATCTACACTGATCAGTCCAGAATATTATGATTACCGACCTACTAACGATATAAACCCGTTCAGGCGATAGCAGCTTCACGTGGCGAGGAATGATTGCTAGTCAGACACACGCTCGGTGCATGTGGTATCAGTGAATTTGTTGCCTAGGGGAAGGCACATGATCAATCTGAGTTTGACCGAGGGCAGACTGACATAGCCCCGAGGCTCGATACGAGCATTTCGGGTGTTAGAGGAGTGCTGTGGTCAGTGTCTTCAACACGTGGTGAAACCAGGGTGAAATCACGTTCAGATGTCGTGGGGTTGGGCGGCTACAACGCGTTACAGATGTCGGATGTCGTAGACTTGGCAGACGGATAAAACAGGACAGGCGGCGAACTGTGGCGGAACTGACATCAGCCTTTAATGCTGGACAGAGCACAAGTGTGTCTGAACACATAGTGCACCGAACGATGGGCCTCCGCAGCCAACGATCCATGCATGTGCCAATGTTAACACCACGACGTCGGCAACCTGACCATCGGCACTAAATGTTGGCGTAGAGGCAGAGCGTTCCGTGGTCTGATGGATCACGGTACCTCCGTGATTATGCCGATAGGAGGGTGCGAATCCGTTGTCTTCCAAGGGAACAGCTCCTTGACACTTGTACTGCGGCCCAGAGACAAGCTGGCGACGGGTCCATTATGGTCTGAGCAACACTCACGAGGGCAACCATGGGCCCAATGGAGCTTGCGCAAGGCACCATGACGGCCAAGGAGTATCGCAATCTGGTTGCAGACCACGTACACTCCTCACGACGATTGTATTTTCCGACGACAGTGACATTTTTCAACAAAACAATGCGCAATGTCACAAGGACAGGAGTGTGATGGCGTGTTTTCAGGAACACAGTGGTGAGTTCCAGTTAATGTGCTGGCCTCCCAACCGGCCAGATCTGAACCCGTCGAACACATTTGGGATCTGGCTGAACCTGGCGTCAGTGCCCATCGCCCCCCCTCCCCCCCTCCCCGGAATTTACGGGGATTAGGTGACTTGTGTGTGCAGGTGTGGTGGCATCTCCCTGCAGCCACATACTAACGCCTCATTGCTTCCACGCCACGAAGCGTCGCCGTTGTTATCAGTGTCGAAGGTGGGAATACAGGTTATTCGGTACGTGGTCGTAATGTTATGGCTGATCAGAACATATAACAGCAGCATGAACATTTATGTTAAACATATTTTTCACATAAACATGATGTAGCGAGAACACTCCTACTTTGGCAATGGCAGCACAATGATGTCACACTTGAAAATTCAGAAGCACAAGATAGGCCAGATAACTGAAAGCATGGATGTATTACACAGAGCCCCAAACGGACATGGCTTAAATGTATTAGCAGAGCTAAAAAATGTTGTCCACAAAAACAGTGTTTCACGAACGGTTTTTAATGAGCAGAGTGAGTTTAGTCGTAATTGAATTTTCAACATTTTTTGAGACATATGCTGATCTTGGCATGCTCTCCTGTTGGTGACTGATGCACATCTCATCTCGTGTCAGCTGAGCCAACAGGGCTTCCGCTGATGCTCGTCGAACGACCAACCTCAGAGAGCAAGTTGCTGCCGTCTCCACCAGATAAAGCTGGTTTCAACACGACATTACTTAAATAACTAGAGTTTTATATTCTCTACAATATTTTCATAAATTTAAAGATTTTAATGTGTTGTTCTACTAAGTTTTAGTTCACAGGGCACAGCTTTGTATTTATCATCCCCACGTAATCATAACAGCAAGTGCTATTTTTATTATCACTATATCCCGCTTATGTAAAAAATGTATTTAACACTGAAGTTCATGCTGCTGATATATAAATATTACTGTGTAACACAATTAACGAGCACTGGTTGATAGTCTCGTGACCCGACATGGGCTTAATGACGCCATCTGAATAGTTAATTTGACAAGCATTTGACAGTCATGTTTTATAATTTGACTTAGAATTTTTATGTTTTAAAGACGATTAGTCATTTTATAAGCGTGAAGAAGCAAAAAAGATAATAAAATACTATAAAATTTGAAAGCAACGCCCCCAACACTAGAGCCACCTGTCGACCAAAACTTTCACTTTGTAAAATATTTAAACCAAGATGTTAGTTGACGCCTAGACTAGGAATACTTTTTAGTACTGATGTAGATCCTACTTTTACAAGCTATAACCTTTTGGTGAGTTAACCTTTAAAGTATTTTTGCTCTTTTAATTTACTATCTTTTGTTAACTTGTTGTTGTACAACAACGCCTGTCTCTTGTTATTTTCCTTTCATCTTAATTCCAGCTATCTGGAGATGCTAGTACCCGAAACGTTGTAATGAATAAAGAAATTTTAATAAGCGATAGAGACAGTTTTATTCAGAAAATATTCAAAATTATCACGGTCTCATACAGGAAATTCATTTTCTATATTAATAACGTAATACACTAAACAAAATTGCACACCACGAAAGTATTATCCTAATGGGACGGAAATTGGTAGATGTGTTGCACATGGACAGACAGGCAAATGATTACAATTTCAGAAAAAATGGATGATCTATACGAGACAAATAGCTTCACATACTGAGCAAGTCAATAACGTTTAACATTTTAAAGAACATAGTTCTTGTATAGGAAAACAGCGATCTGTAATTATTATAAATAAACTGGAAGCAGTCTTGATCGCATATCTTTTTTTAATGTGGTGACCGGTTTCGACATTTTTATAAGATCATCTTCGGACCATGAACTGGTCACCACATTAAAAAAGTTATGCGATCAAGACTGCTTCCAGTTTATTTATAAGTCAATAACGCATTGGTTCTCCTGTGGTCCCTATGCAAACAGTTATTCGACTTGACATCAATTTATAGATTGTTCAATATGCTTCTGGGCGATGTTGTTGTTGTTGTGGTCTTCAGTCCTGAGACTGGTTTGATGCAGCTCTACATGCTACTCTATCCCGTTCAAGCTGCTTCATCTCCCAGTAACTACTGCAACCTACATCCTTCTGAAAATGCTTAGTGTATTCATCTCTTGGTCTCCCTCTACGATTTTTTCCCTCCCCGCTGCCCTCCAATACGAAATTGGTGATCCCTTGATGCCTCAGAACATGTCCTACCAACCGATCCCTTCTTCTAGTCAAGTTGTACTACAAACTTCTCCCCAGTCCTATTCAGTACCTCCTCATTAGTTATGTGATCTAGCCATCTAATCTTCAGCATTCGTCTGTAGCACCACATATATTCTGAACGATATCGGGCCAAATTCTGTTGAACTGGAGCGCTATATCGTTCAAAATCCGAGCTGGCTGGAGGCCTCTCCGCTTAATGCCTCTAGCATTAACAATAGGGGAGAGATTCGGAGAACTTGCTGGCCAAGCAAGTAGTAGAAATTCTCGCCGTGTACGGGCGGACGTTGTCTTCCTGAAATGTATGCCCACGTAAGGAAACGGGGAGTAGATACACTCCTGGAAATGGAAAAAAGAACACATTGACACCGGTGTGTCAGACCCACCATACTTGCTCCGGACACTGCGAGAGGGCTGTACAAGCAATGATCACACGCACGGCACAGCGGACACACCAGGAACCGCGGTGTTGGCCGTCGAATGGCGCTAGCTGCGCAGCATTTGTGCACCGCCGCCGTCAGTGTCAGCCAGTTTGCCGTGGCATACGGAGCTCCATCGCAGTCTTTAACACTGGTAGCATGCCGCGACAGCGTGGACGTGAACCGTATGTGCAGTTGACGGACTTTGAGCGAGGGCGTATAGTGGGCATGCGGGAGGCCGGGTGGACGTACCGCCGAATTGCTCAACACGTGGGGCATGAGGTCTCCACAGTACATCGATGTTGTAGCCAGTGGTCGGCGGAAGGTGCACGTGCCCGTCGACCTGGGACCGGACCGCAGCGACGCACGGATGCACGCCAAGACCGTAGGATCCTACGCAGTGCCGTAGGGGACCGCACCGCCACTTCCCAGCAAATTAGGGACACTGTTGCTCCTGGGGTATCGGCGAGGACCATTCGCAACCGTCTCCATGAAGCTGGGCTACGGTCCCGCACACCGTTAGGTCGTCTTCCGCTCACGCCCCAACATCGTGCAGCCCGCCTCCAGTGGTGTCGCGACAGGCGTGAATGTAGGGACGAATGGAGACGTGTCGTCTTCAGCGATGAGAGTCGCTTCTGCCTTGGTGCCAATGATGGTCGTATGCGTGTTTGGCACCGTGCACGTGAGCGCCACAATCAGGACTGCATACGACCGAGGCACACAGGGCCAACACCCGGCATCATGGTGTGGGGAGCGATCTCCTACACCACTGGCCGTAGACCACTGGTGATCGTCGAGGGGACACTGAATAGTGCACGGTACATCCAAACCGTCATCGAACCCATCGTTCTACCATTCCTAGACCGGCAAGGGAACTTGCTGTTCCAACAGGACAATGCACGTCCGCATGTATCCCGTGCCACACAACGTGCTCTAGAAGGTGTAAGTCAACTACCCTGGCCAGCAAGATCTCCGGATCTGTCCCCCATTGAGCATGTTTTGGACTGGATGAAGCGTCGTCTCACGCGGTCTGCACGTCCAGCACGAACGCTGGTCCAACTGAGGCGCCAGGTGGAAATGGCATGGCAAGCCGTTCCACAGGACTACATCCAGCATCTCTACGATCGTCTCCATGGGAGAATAGCAGCCTGCATTGCTGCGAAAGGTGGATATACACTGTACTAGTGCCGACATTGTGCATGCTCTGTTGCCTGTGTCTATGTGCCTGTGGTTCTGGCAGTGTGATCATGTGATGTATCTGACCCCAGGAATGTGTCAATAAAGTTTCCCCTTCCTGGGACAATGAATTCACGGTGTTCTTATTTCAATTTCCAGGAGTGTATTTCAGCAAGATAGTACTCGCCCGATCACGGCTCTAGCTTCTTCTGCTTGCCTTTGTGGATGACGAACCCTTCCTTGGCCAGGAAGTTCACCGTATCACTTCTCAACTGAGAACGTTTGGAACGTTATGGGCAGAGCGCTCCAACCATCTCGATATTCTGACGATCTAACGCGTCAGTTGCTGAGAATTTGCCATGGTGTCCCTCAGGACGACATCCAGCTACTAAGCCGAATGAATGTACGCGTGAGAGCCAGTGGCGAACCAACGTGTTATTGACTTGTCCAATCTGTGAAGCTCTTACTCTTGAACAGGTCTGAACTATGCACGGCTCGTGTTCATGCCATTTATTGTGTGTTATCTTCTATTACGGTACTGCCGCTGTTTTCTTACTCCATTTACTGGCGTCATTAACTTTCTGCTTTGCTTGCCCGTGAGTGGCAGCAGCAGTGTGTATCGATAGCGTACTGTCGTACCATCTCTGGAGCGACCGATAGTGTCTCTGTGTCGTCGTGTGGCAGAGTTGCGAATGGACCTCAGGGAAGTTGGGAACGGAGCAGTCGGGGACGGACCAGGAGGGTGGTTGGGACGCAGTAGCAGTGCAGTCGGGGACGGAGCCCCAGTGAGGTCCGCACAGCCAGTACCAGCGGCGACGACCGTTGGCTGGTCGTTCGGTCGGTCGTCTCATCGATGACATGTACTTGGGTCAGTTCATTACTGTGCAGAGATGTCGGTTGTGTTCCCTCTGCATGGTTGGGTCCTAGCCAGTCTCCGGGACGTCGTCCGTCTGAAGGAAGTCAGTTCAGTTGGGAGCAGCAGTCGGGCACCGAGTTGGCAGTCACTAGGAGGCGGGTCCGCACTGTGCAAGTACGCGCCGTGCCGGGACCGCGGCCGACGCACACGGAAGGCCGTTGTTCGGTCGGTCGCCTGTTCGTCGGGTGCCGGCATGTGGACTGCTGAGCACTGACACCAGTATCACTAGGGGAAGAGTTCGCAGTTGGTAGCCAGCAACAGTCGGGTCCGTATGGTGTTAGTATTCGCCAGGACCGCTGTCGATGAAGGTAGGCTGCCGTTGGTCGTTTGCTCGGCCGGTCGTCTCAGTCGACGACGTCTTGGATCCTCAGGACGAACATCATTTTCCAAGTCGGGATATGGTTGGACCTTGTTGGTTCGTTGGAACGGAGCAGCGACGCAGTCTCCACAGCGCGAAGCCAGGCCGGGGCTTTTGGCGGCGGGCACGCGCTGTTGCATTTGGAGGCGCTAGCTGTGTGAGCCACTTTTTGCCTTCTTCCGAAGCAGGAGTAATTAGTTACTTGTTCTTAAAACTCGACTGTTACGATTTGTTCGTTATTTTTGGATTGTTGTTTTCTCAGTCCATGACGCTTGTGATATCAAGTCGTGTGTTTCCTTGCCTAGAATATGCAGCCTCCGGTAGTGACTTGACAGTTATGGCTTGTGTTTCCCAGTTCTTTTAAACGTCTTGACTGAGATGTTTGATGCCTTGATCTTGGTGACACCCAGTTTGAAGTTATTGGTATCTCGGTTACTCTTCATCGGTCGATATTTTCCATTATCTGTGCTGTTGGATCTGACCGTTGGAAATCGGTCAGATTCTCCGTCGGTCGTGAACCGTCCCTTGGTTGTGTTGCCTTCCGATTAAGAGCTTGTCGGTCGGGCTGCCCGTCTCACCCAAGCGTGCGTTAGTGTTACTTCCCAGGCCGACCCTTGGAAGCTTCTGAGCGCCGCTCCTTCTGTTTTACATAGTGATTTCCTTTTTAGTTTTAAGTACTGTGTGGCCTTCAGCCGAGTTTTAGCTTATTTAAATTGCGAGGCTGTTCTTTTAGGCCTCAAGCCGTAAAATTGTTTTCTGCATGGTGTGTGTGCCCTTCAGCCGAGTTTTAATCTCTCTTAACTAAAAATTCAAAATCTTGGTCTTGCCCTTAAGTCATAACATCGTTATTCTTTAGTATGAGGCCTTCAGCCGAGTTTTACATGAAATATTTTAAGCTAAGACCCTCAGCCTTTTTAAATTGAAAGCTCTTCTTCTTAGGCTTTAAGCCGTTAAATTGTTTTCTTGATATGCTGCCTTCAGCCGAGTTTTCAGCCTATTTAGAATTAACATTGAAAATCTTTGTTTTGGACTTAAGCCGTAACAGTTCCATGCTTAATGTGAGGCCTTCAGCCGAGTTCTATGGGAGAGATTTAAGCTAAGGCCTTCAGGCTATTTTTATTGAAGAAAAAGAATATTTTTTAAAAGCAGTGAAACTTCCAGACGAACTCTTTTACCTCAATTCCTTGCTTAGGCCATGGGCCTTGGATTTTCATATCTGGCCTTCAGCCGGTTTAAATTAAATAAACGGAGCTCTTTCGTTAAGACCTTGAGAGTTCTTAATTCTTGCTTATGTCATTGTGTGTTGTAACAAATAAAGCTTATATGTTGAGTGAAACTGACAGCAACTTATTTTGGTCCCTTTCCACAAACATAACCTCACCCGCTCTGTCCTGCTAGTCCAGGGATCTAAAGATCATCCATTTTTTTCTGCAATTGTAATCAATTGTCTGTACATCACGTCTGCCAATTTCCGTCTTTTTTATTTTTTATTTTTTTATTTTTTTTATTTTTTTTTAGTATACTACGTGGGCACCAGCGTACTACGTGGGCACCAGCGCCACATTTCCATTACACATATGTCAGTATGTGAAATACTGCGAAATTGTTTATAGAACTTAATGATGCTTTAATGTATTCGCGAAAGATGTAGTGTTTTTAAACTAAATGACTCACACAGTTGCCGGCCGGAGTGGCCGTGCGGTTCTAAGCGCTACAGTCTGGAACCGAGCGACCGCTACGGTCGCAGGTTCCAATCCTGTCTCGGGCATGGATGTGTGTGATGTCCTTAGGTTAGTTAGGTTTAATTAGTTCTACGTTCTAGGCGACTGATGACCTCAGAAGGTAAGTCGCATAGTGCTCAGAGCCATTCGAACCATTTGAACTCATACAGTTGACCGAGCGAGGTGGCGCAGTGGTTAGCACACTGGACTCAAATTTGGGAGGACGACGTTTCAATCCCGCGTCCGGCCATCATGATTTAGGTTTTACGTGATTGCCTTAAATCGCTCCAGGCAAATGCCGGGATGGTTCCTTTGAAAGGGCACGGCCGACTTCCTTGTCCATCCTTTCCTTACCCAATGAGACCGATGACCTCGCTGTGTGGTCTCTCCCCCACAAAACAACCCAACCCAACTCACACAGTTGGATAACTGGTGCATTATCGCCCGTCAACAGATAATTGGTGCATTCAAGTTCTAAGGCCTCCGATTTTTTTCTACTTAACTACTCACCCGAAATCGATGAAACTGGCGTTACTTCTCGACGTAATCTCCCTGCAGACGTACACATTTTTCACAATGCTGACGCCATGATTCCATGGCAGCGGCGAAGGCTTCTTTAGGTGTCTGGAAAATCGCTGAGGCAATAGCAGCACGGCTGGTGAATGTGCGGCCACGGAGAGTGTCTTTCATTGTTGGAAAAAGGCAAGAGTCACTAGGAGCCAGGTCAGGTGAGTAGGGAGCATGAGGAATCACTTCAAAGTTGTTATCACGAAGAAACTGTTGCGTAACGTTAGCTCGATGTGCGGATGCGTTGTCTTGGTGAAACAGCACACGCGCAGCCCTTCCCGGACGTATTTGTTGCAGTGCAGGAAGGAATTTGTTCTTCAAAACATTTTCGTAGGATGCACCTGTTACCGTAGTGCCCTTTGGAACGCAACGGGTAAGGATTACGCCCTCGCTGTCCCAGAACATGGACACCATCATTTTTTCAGCACTGGCGGTTACCCGAAATTTTTTTGGTGGCGGTGAATCTGTGTGCTTCCATTGAGCTGACTGGCGCTTTGTTTCTGGATTGAAAAATGGCATCTACGTCTCATCTATTGTCACAACCGACGAGAAGGAAGTCCCATTCATGCTGTCGTTGCGCGTCAACATTGCTCGGCAACATTCCACACGGGCAGCCGTGTGGTCGTCCGTCAGCATTCGTGGCACCCATCTGGATGACACTTTTCGCATTTTCAGGTCGTCATGCAGGAGTGTGTGCACAGAATCCACAGAAATTCCAACTCTGGAGGGGATCTGTTCAACAGTCATTCGGCGATCCCGCAAAACAATTCTCTCCACTTTCTCGATCATGTCGTCAGACCGGCTTGTGCGAGCCCGAGGTTGTTTCGGTTTGTTGTCACACGATGTTCTGCCTTCATTAAACTGTCGCACCCACGAACGCACTTTCGACACGTCCATAACTCTATGTCTCCTTCAACTGTCGATGAATTTCAATTGGTTTAACACCACGCAAATTCAGAAAACGAATGATTGCACGCTGTTCAAGTAAGGAAAACGTCGCCATTTTAAGTATTTAAAACAGTTCTCATTCTCGCCGCTGGCAGTAAAATTCCATCTGCCGTACGGTGCTGCCATCTCTGGGACGTATTGACAATGAACGCGGCCTCATTTTAAAACAATGCGCATGTTTGTATCTCTTTCCAGTTCGGAGAAAAAAAATCGGAGGCTTTAGAACTTGAATGCACCTTGTAAATCGCTTGAAGAGAACATCGAGATGTTTTCTTTGAAAGAACACCGCCGTTTCGCCGCTGCAGCCTTGCTAGGTCTGCGGATGCACTCCGTCTCTAAAGACCTCGTCACCGCCTTGACTTTAAACCCCCACCTTCGGCCTGTGCTCTACTGCAGGTAGTATGGAGCCTTACCGGGTGTCGGTGGGCACGCCGCCCCACTGCCTCCGCCTCTGCTGGCGGTGGCCCGGCGCTACGCGCGGCGGCAGGTTATCGACCTGCCGGAGGTCGACGATTCTTCGGGCGCCGAAAAACGTGGCCACGCCTGCGTCGGAAGGCCGCGGGCTGTGGCCGCCTGGCCGCCTAGCACTCGTTGCCTAAGAAAGCCTCATTACGGCCAACACAGCAGCTCTGCGGCCCGGCAGCTCCTTGCAGCCGCGTCAGATGCTGGGCAGATAGTTTTTCCGCCTGCCAGCAGCCTCATTGTAAGCCTTCCGGTTTATGGGAGCTAAAATGCTATGCAGCTGTGCTCCAGCGCTCGAAACGTGTTCTAATCACTCCGTCTAAAATATGCTTTGGAGATGTGGCTCAATGTAAAAAAAAATTGAATGAAATAAATATGGGGATAAATTTACGAACTTGCCAGTCCTTTTCTCGTCATCTAGCAACCATGACAACCACTTTTTCTCGGTGCGTAGAACAACTCCTTCTCTTAAGACGAATTTTAAACGTTACAGTTTTAAGAACATTGTCTTGTCGTTTATTTTCATGTTACGTTATTATCATTTCCTTTTTCTTATAAGGAATTACGTTTAACCTTTGCTATTTTGTGGGGTGAGACCGCGGACAAAATACACTGTGCAAAAAAGTTTCACTTTTTTGAAACCTGTTAGCTGTCTCCCAATGCGACGCAGAAGTTTGAAATTTGACTCAAAGGGTGCTACACACTTCCCCCTTAATGGTGCAAGAGCGTGAGGGCTTGCGACGTCATCCTTGGGCTCAACGATGCTTCAAACAGTAAGGTGTCGACACGCACAAAAAAAAGGGCCATAGATCAGAAATTTGTGAGAAGTGTAAGGTTGGTTAACTATGTCAAATTTTCACCAAATTTCACCACAATTCTCTCCAAGCCAACGACGCTTTAGACCTGTCACACGATGGGAAGGTCGCCACACCCAGTCTTACCCACATTTCACACCTTCTTTTGACGCCTCTGCAGTGGAGGTCGGAACTGCGACACCCAACGTTGAAACCACACGATTATCATATGGGTGGGTGAGGAACAGATTTCGGACATTTCGTCGCTCAGCATAGACACGAAAAGACCTCAGGAGGTGGCATAGTCGGCATCAGTGAAACAATCTCTTGTCTTGGGGTGTTGATTCTCATGCATCGTTTGAGCCATGGTGCAGCTCGCGTTGGTGCTGTTTGTAGGTTTCCGCCCTCTGTTGGAGGCCAGACGGTATCGTTTAGTTGACATGGTTGTTTGTCTTCTTCTCGTTTTGACTTGCCCGGCGCTACGCGCAGCGTTGCCTGTCCGCTAGTGGCAGCAGCGGCGTTATCGATATGTAGTAACCGTTGCTCTGTCTTTGAGGCGACGTGGTTGTTTTCCGGGTCGTGTGGTGGGCCAGTTCGGTTGGGGACTCAGGAGGAGCAAGGTCCGCGCAGTGCCACAACACGCCGGCACCGCTGGTGGAACTGCCGGATGGAAGGGCTGTGGTCACGGTGGTGCAAGACTTCGTCGTAAACTGGATCCAGCAAGCTTTAAGATGAGTGCATTTCAATCCAAGTAGAGAAACCGCCACCATTGTGATGTCCCGCGATCCTCCAGTGACTTGGGTTCGTATTGCTGCTCATAGTGTCGCCGAGGCGAAGAGCAGCGAGTGGGGGAAGGCGGATCTGATTAGATTTCCTCCACTTCTTATTACTGTTTACTGCATTCAACTTGTTACAATTTGTTAAGTTCAACCAGCGGTAATTTTTCTTGCCTGGTGGCTGCTAACGCCCCAGTTACCTGCCCTGGAGGTTAGACTATGTAACGGCAGTGTACGTTTCCTCGCCTTGCCGCTGCTGTCCGGTAAGGCGTGTAGTTTTGAGAGCTTTCTTCATTGTAGGCCGGTTGGTGATTCCTCTACTCTGGTGGTAGTGATTCCTTTCTCGTTCCGGGGGCTCTAAACACAGTATTCTGGACGTAGTGCAGACCGCCGGTTCCGGCTTTGGCGTATTATTCCATCGTTGTATTTGGTTTACCAGACCTCAAGTATCTTCAGCAAGATTATCATTAGTCATTCGTTAGACTGTCTCTAGTCTGCGTTACCATCCTGTGAAGTGAATGCAACTCTCGGCTGCCTATCTCATCGCTCGAGAAAGTGTTTGTTGCTGGACCTTCTCAGAGGTCGATTCCTGGAGCACCATCTAGATCAAATAAGAGAGAAGGGTAGATAAGATTCATTCTGAAGTTCTGAAGTCAGTGGGCGAAGTGTCAACCACACGAATATTCAATTTGGTGTGTAGAATCTACAAGACTGTCAACGTACCATCAGATTTTCGGGAAACATAATCCACTCACTTTCGAAGATAGCAACAGTAGGTAAGTGCGAGAACTATTGCATAATCAGCTTAACAGATTATGCACCTAAGTGAAGAATGAAAGATATTGGGGAGATGTTAGATGACGATCGATTTGGCTTTAGGAAAGATAATGGCACCAGACAGGTGGTTTTGACATTGGGTTTGATAATGGAAGTAAGACTGACGAAAAATCAAGGGGCCCTCATAGGAACTGTAGTCCTGGAAAAGCGTTCGAAAATGTAAAATGGGGAAGATGTTCGATAGTCTGATAAATATAGGAATAAGCTGTCGGTAATGACAGAAAATGTACAGTATGTTCAGAACCAAGAAGGGATCATGGGCTTGGATAACTAAGTGCGAAATGCTTGGGTTAAGAAGGATGTAAGACGAGGATGCAGCATTTCGCCCCTACTGTTTTGTCTCTATATCAAAGAAGCAATGACGGTAATAAAAGAAAGGTTCAAGCTTGTGGCTAAAATTCAGGGTGAAAGGATATCAATTCACTAAAGGCAGTGATATCCTCAGTTAAAAGTGAAGAAGAATTACAGGATCTGTTGAATGGAATGACCTGTCTCATGAATACAAAATATGGATTGAGAGCAAAGACCAAACGAATGAGAAGCAGCAGAAATTTAATATCAAAGTTGGTGATCACGCAGTAGACTAAGTGAATGGATTCCGCCACCTTCGAGTAAAGAGGGCATAAAAACCAGAACAGCACAGGAAAAGGGGGCATTTGGGGCCAAGGTAAATGTACTGGTGTCAAATATAGATTTCATTTAAGGAAGAAATTGTTGTGAACGTATATTTGGAGCACAGAAATATATGGTGGTGAATCATGGAGAGTGGGGATACCGGAACAGAAGAGAATCGAAGCATTTGTGATGTGGTGCTATAGAAGAATGCTGAAAATTAAATGGAGTGATAAGAAATAGGGAGGTTCTCGCAGAATCGATGAAGAATAAAACATATGGAAAACGCTGTCAAGAAGAAGAGACTGGATGATATGACATCCTCGTTAAATATTTCGGAGCTTTCTACTTCGAGATTCATCGAGATCTCGGTTCCGAATATAATTTGAGCGAGGGTGGTAAATTCAGGGGCTTTATGACGAATGATTCGGATATTTACTGTTAAAATTTTGACGTTCCAAGTGTGTTTACTTTATACGCGATTTAATTTCACTCTCTTTGTATCGAATGGTGACAGATCATTTGAGTTCCTGAAGATATCGTCTAGCCTAAAATGCTACATGTGCATACCAAAAGTACTCTACCAGCCGAGTAGCTGCTTCTCCTGCGTTGTAGAGGAGCTTACGGGCCCTCAACATTGAGGTTATCAGCGACCATGTGTTGTGCATCCCTGACGTAGAGAGGGGAACCCAATAATAAAGCAGCTCCTTCTGGAGCTTCTATCTGCAATGATGTCCGTCACAGAATCGACACAGCCTCTGAGAGCCTCCACGCAGCTGCACATGTACTTACACTATGTGGTGAAAAATATCCGGACACCTGGCTGAAAATGACTTACAAGTTCGTGGCTCCCTCCGTCGGTAATGCTGGAATTCTATATGGTGTTGGTCCACCCTTAGCCTTGATGACAGCTTCCACTGTCACAGGCATACGTTCAATCAGGTGCGGGAAGGTTTTTTGAGGAATGGCAGCCCATTCTTCAAGGAGTGCTGAACTGAAGAGAGGTATCGATGTTGGTTGATGAGGCCTGGCGCGAAGTCGGCGTTCCAAAACATCCCAAGAGTGTTCTATAGGATTCAGGTCAGAACTCTGTGCAGACCAGTCCATTACAGGGATGGTATTGTCGTGTAACCACTTCGCCATAGGCCGTGCTTTAGGAATAGGTACTCGATCGTGTAGAAACGTGCAATCGCCATCCCCGAATTGCTCTTCAACAGTGGGAAGCAAGAAGGTGCTTAAAACATGTAGTAGGCCTGTTTTGTGTTACTGGCACGCAAAACAACAAAGGGTGCAAGCCCCTTCCACACGACCACACCATAACACCACCGCTTTCGAATTTTACTGTTGGCACTACACACGCTGCCAGATTACGTTCACAGGGCATTCGCGGTACCCACACCCTGCCATCGGATAACCGCATTGTGTACAGTGATTCATGGCTCCACACAACGTTTTCCTACTGTTTGATCATCCAATGTTTACGCTCCTTACACTAAGCGAGGCGTCATTTGGCATTTAGCGGCATGATGTGTGGCTTATGAGCAGCCGCTCGATCATGAAATCCTAGTTTTCTCACCTCCCGCCTGTTATAGTACCTGCAGTGGATCCTGATGCAGTATGGAATTCCTGCATGATGGTCTGGATAGATGTCTGCCTGTTACACATTACAACCCTCTCAATGTCGGCAGTCTCTGTCAGTCAACGAATAAGGTCGGCCTGTACGCTTTTGTGCTGTACGCGTCCCTTCATGTTTCCATATCCACTATCACCTCGGAAACAGTGGACCTAGTGATGTTTAGAAGTGTGGAAATCTCACTTACAGACGTGTGATACAAGTGACACCCAATCACCTGACCACGTTCGAAGTCCGTGAGTGCCCCATTCTGCTCTCTGACGATGTCTAATGACTACTGTGGTCGCTGATGTGGAGCACCTGGCAGTAGCTGGCAGCACAATGCACCTAATAAGAAAAACGTATTTTTCTCGGGTGTCCGGTACTTTTGGTCACATAGTGTATATAAGGCGATCTCCGGGATTTCATTTGTTTTCGAGTAAAATCTCGTGCTTCAGATCAGTTCATTTCGAAAACACAGGTACAAAAACCCGATGAAAAATTTAAACGTGTTTTGCAAAATTTAAACGTTCTTTTCGTGCTGATATTATCTAAACTCGTGAGGGTGTCTTGATATATCGTGTAGTACTGGATCGTCAGTTGCAAACATAACCTGTGCCTTTCAAGGTCGTTATATATTGTGCACTATTATATCGTCAGCTATAAGTTTAACTGTGCTTTTCAGAAACATTGGCCACAGCATCCTCGTTCGCATCTAACAGTTCCAAAATTTTTGTCATATACTTACGCGAAAAGAGTATGTTTTTGAGAAGTTTCGGACGCTTGCAAATATCTTCGTAATTTTCGCTTGTTTCGCATAACCTATTTCATAATAAATCGGTGTTTGTGATTTGCAGTTACTGCAGATATCGCGTCATCTTAGTTCTCTCTTTTAGCAGGAGTGTGTATTGTCTGCATTTATCGTAAATTAACGCTACTATCGAATTTTCTTAGTGACCATAATATGAAAAACCCTTCAGAAACACAGTAAAACTCGTACCAGGTTTTATGTTGCCGTAATAGATATCTCGTTTTTGGCTATAAATTACTTTAATTTCAACAGCCTACTGTTAATAATTGTAGCAGATCACACTAAAAGAGAGTCAGCAAGCTCAGTAAAATGTTATTTGTCTACTACAATGTTTAGCCTCCTGTAAAATATTGCACAGTATATTTATGCTATCCAACTGCATTCCCTTTTCTCGAGCAGGGCATGAGGTGATTGGTATTCATAAGCACCTGTAAATCGCCCTGATTAGAAGTTGCGGCGAAGCGGTGTATTGGGAGGACTACCAAGAGCAGTGTACCAGAGATACTAAAATGGCTCTGAGCACTATGGGACTTAACATCTATGGTCATCAGTCCCCTAGAACTTAGAACTACTTAAACCTAACTAACCTAAGGACATCACACAGATCCATGCCCGAGGCAGGATTCGAACCTACGACCGTAGCAGTCGCGCGGCTCCGGACTGAGCGCCTAGAACCGCTAGACCACCGCGGCCGGCCAGAGATACTAAAGATTCATCAAATACTGTCCTATGGATACCGCCTCTCCTGCAGGAAGTACAAACCCCATCGTTACTTGTCCACTTCACTGTGAGTAGTGTGTCAACGACGGGTTTGGCCTTCCTGTACAGGGGACACTGCATGTTGCACCCATCCAACTAACTAACAGGTTCGAGGTGCTGTCTTGCACTGAAACCGAAAATGACCCAGTGAGACTCCATTTATCTGGTGGAAAACCTGCTGTGTCCGGTGTCAATCGGCAGCGACAACAAAGGGGTAGGTCACTATTGATCCTCGGCAGTTCAAACGTACGGCGAATAATGGTTTCCCTTAGGGAAATGACTGCAGGGGATGGGAAGAAACATCAGGTACACTGAGTGTGTATTCACGGAGGCCCCATTCAGTATGTTGAAGAGGCTATTCCGACAGCCACTTATGGAACTGGCTGCAATCAGCTGCATATTGTGGCACACGTCGGAGCAAATGATACCCGTCGTCTGGACTCCGACGTCATACTTGGGTCATTCCAGCAACTAGCACAGAAAGTTGAGAGAAGCAGCCTTACTCACCGAGTTACAACGAAGCTCATAATCTGCTGCATTGTCCCTAGAACAGACTGTAGTCCCACGATTCGGAGTCAAGTGGAACGCTTGAACCAGAGAATCCGAGGGCTCTGTGACAAGGTAAGTTGTGAATTCTGAGGCTCGCGCCATAGTGTTGAGAGTTCCCAGTGTAAGCTTCAACTTTCCCCAAATAAGTTAGATGACTATCATCTTTAGGTTTTAAGTAGCTCACTGTGCCTAATATTACGTGAGCTTCGGTGCTTACAGGGGGACCCCAGAGTTCTCAACACTCTGGCTCAGTCCTTCCTAAACGGGTCAGGTGTTCACTACACATTAGAAGCAGCTACCCAAGTAGCTGAGTGCATATGTGCAGTTCGCACAGTGGTATTTTAGATTAGGTAACTCTCCATCCAATTCAGATAACGATAGCTGTAGGAAACCCTGAAGTATCATTGGAACATCCAAAGAAATGCCTCCTGCATGTGAGGGTATTAAAATTTTGGTGTATCTATATGATATGTATCTATTTAACAAGTTCTAAAGATGTCCGAAAGAACAGACACTACTCACACAGATATATATGCGCCGTAGAGCCTAATATGATAATTCAGTGCAGAGCACTCTTCGCCCAACTTCGAACGGGAGGTCGCCTGATGCGACGAGCGAAAAACTGGAAAAAGGGCTAGGGGTGCTACTTTGGTAGTATGGATGAAATGGGAATTTGGACTGAAGGGGGAGGCGTGCTTGGGTAGACCGTGCAGTTGTGTGTAACCATTGTGCCACGGCGGCGTGGATAATTAACGCATCTGCCTCGTAAGCAGGAGACCCGCTTTCGAATCCTGGTCTTGATACAAATATTCACATGTCGCCAATGAATTCTTTCATGCCCGAATGCGGTGGAGATCGAAGTTTCTCCTTCCTGGACAAAATCTTAGTGATTAACTGTCGAAGCAATCGCAACTAAGTGCCAGTGTTTGAAGTATTCCTAACAAGCACTGGTGCTCACATAATACTAGGCACGGACAGCTGGTTAAACCCTAAAGATGACAGTATTGACATCTTTGGGGAAAATTGAAGTGTATACCGAAAAGTTAGGGAATGGGAAATGGAGGTGATGTATATATCGCAGTAGACAAGCAATTCAGATCCATCGAGAAAGAAACTGAAGCTACATGTGAGGCTGTTTGGGTAAGATTCAGTATCAAAGAAGGGCATAAAATTGTAATAGTGCCCTTCTAACCACCAGATAACCCAAATCTTTAGAGAAAACTTCATTTCGCTTGTACATGAGTTCCCTCATGATACTGTCACCATTGGATGAGACTTCAATCATCCAACACTCTGAGGGGTTCCATGCTCTCTATTGCATTTCGTCTCTCATTTTCTTCAATTTTATTAATGTTTTATGTCATTGCATGGTGGTAACAGGCCGAATATGGTTATTGTAATGAAAGTATTTGTACTGAGAGCACAAAATACTTTTCACTTGTTTACTATGCATGTTGGGTTACATCCCTGGGCGGCCTGTGCGAGGCGAGAACCGGAGGACGCGGCACACTGCGTTTCCGGTTGGCGGCTGCACTTCCGCGAATACTGAGAGGGTTGAACAAAAATGGGCTTAAGCGCCTGGCGGGACGACTGATGCCTACTAGGCACGGACAGCTGGTTAAACCCCAAAGACATCTTTGGGGAAAATTGAAGTGTATACCGAAAAGTTAGGGAATGGGAAATGGAGGTGGTGTATATATCGCAGTAGACAAGCAATTCAGATCCATCGAGAAAGAAACTGAAGACCCGAGCTACCTGAAACAGTTAACGCAGAACAGGGAATGAGCGATCATAAAGCGGTAACGGCATCGATGATTTCAGCCGTAAATAGAAATATTAAAAAAGGTAGGAAGATTTTTCTGTTTAGCAAAAGTGACAAAAAGCAGATTACAGAGTACCTGACGGCTCAACACAAAAGTTTTGTCTCAAGTACAGATAGTGTTGAGGATCAGTGGACAAAGTTCAAAACCATCGTACAATATGCGTTAGATGAGTATGTGCCAAGCAAGATCGTAAGAGATGGAAAAGAGCCACCGTGGTACAACAACCGAGTTAGAAAACTGCTGCGGAAGCAAAGGGAACTTCACAGCAAACATAAACATAGCCAAAGCCTTGCAGACAAACAAAAATTACGCGAAGCGAAATGTAGTGTGAGGAGGGCTATGCGAGAGGCGTTCAATGAATTCGAAAGTGAAGTTCTATGTACTGACTTGGCAGAAAATCCTAAGAAATTCTGGTCTTATGTCAAAGCGGTAGGTGGATCAAAACAAAATGTCCAGACACTCTGTGACCAAAATGGTACAGAAACAGAGGATGACAGACTAAAGGCCGAAATACTAAATGTCTTTTTCCAAAGCTGTTTCACAGAGGAAGACTGCACTGTAGTTCCTTCCCTAGATTGTCGCACAGATGACAAAATGGTAGATATCGAAATAGACGACAGAGGGATAGAGAAACAATTAAAATCGCTCAAAAGAGGGAAGGCCGCTGGACCTGATGGGATACCAGTTCGATTTTACACAGAGTACGCGAAGGAACTTGCCCCCCTTCTTGCAGCGGTGTACCGTAGGTCTCTAGAAGAGCGTAGCGTTCCAAAGGATTGGAAAAGGGCGGAGGTCATCCCCGTTTTCAAGAAGGGACGTCGAACAGATGTGAAGAACTATAGACCTCTATCTCCAACGTCGATCAGTTGTAGAATTTTGCAACACGTATTATGTTCGAGTATAATGACTTTTCTGGAGACTACAAATCTACTCTGTAAGAATCAGCATGGGTTTCGAAAAAGACGGTCGTGTGAAACCCAGCTCGCGCTATTCGTCCACGAGACTCAGAGGGCCATAGACACGGGTTCCCAGGTAGATGCCGTGTTTCTTGACTTCCGCAAGGCGTTCGATACAGTTCCCCACAGTCGTTTAATGAACAAAGTAAGAGCATATGGGCTATCAGACCAATTGTGTGATTGGATTGAGGAGTTGCTAGATAACAGAACGCAGCATGTCATTCTCAATGGAGAGAAGTCTTCCGAAGTAAGTGTGATTTCAGGTGTGCCACAGGGGAGTGTCATGGGACCGTTGCTGTTCACAATATACATAAATGACCTGGTGGATAACATCGGAAGTTCACTGAGGCTTTTTGCAGATGATGCTGTGGTGTATCGAGAAGTTGTAACAATGGAAAATTGTACTGAAATGCAGGAGGATCTGCAGCGAATTGACGCATGGTGCAGGGAATGGCAATTGAATCTCAATGTAGACAAGTGTAATGTGCTGCGAATACATAGAAAGATAGATCCCTTATCATTCAGCTACAAAATAGGTCAGCAACTGGAAGCAGTTAATTCCATAAATTATCTGGGAGTACGCATTAGGAGTGATTTAAAATGGAATGATCATATAAAGTCGATCGTCGGTAAAGCAGATGCCAGACTGAGATTCATTGGAAGAATCCTAAGGAAATGCAATCCGAAAACAAAGGAAGTAGGTTACAGTACATTCGTTCGCCCACTGCTTGAATACTGCTCAGCGGTGTGGGATCCGTACCAGATAGGTTTGATAGAAGAGATAGAGAAGATCCAACGGAGAGCAGCGCTCTTCGTTACAGGATCATTTAGTAATCGCGAAAGCGTTACGGAGATGATAGATAAACTCCAGTGGAAGACTCTGCAGGAGAGACGCTCAGTAGCTCGGTACGGGCTTTTGTTAAAGTTTCGAGAACATACCATCACCGAAGAGTCCAGCAGTATATTGCTCCCTCCTACGTATATCTCGCGAAGAGACCGTGAGGATAAAATCAGAGAGATTAGAGCCCACGCAGAAGCATACAGACAATCCTTCTTTCCACGAACAATACGAGACTGGAATAGAAGGGAGAACCGATAGAGGTACTCAGGGTACCCTCCGCCACACACCGTCAGGTGGCTTGCGGAGTATGGATGTAGATGTTGATGTAGATGTACTGTATGCAGCGCGAAACGACCTGCGAGACGTCTGAGTGTCGCCGCAGTTTATGTATTTACCGTTCCGGCGCGTCTGGAACGAAGAGTGCAGGCACCAACTGACTGCATTGTCCTCTTGATTCTGAGAATACTTGTGGACCGTGCCCTGCTGGGCGCGACTGTCTGGTGCCGGATGGCCGGTCTAAGCATGTTGTTTTTATAGCCAGTCAAAGGCAAGTTCAGTGCCCTCAGCAGAATAGCAGAGGCATGACTGGTCAACTTAAACTGAGGCTAGTTGACGTCATAAAGCCCTGCTCAAAACTGGAGGCAACGGTCGCTATTGGCACGAATGATGTTATGAGACAGTGTGGGGGAATTTTGGAATCAGCACTGAATACTGATACGCGGATTTCGAGGATAGTAGAGAGTTGAGCAATGTTGGCTTCGCTCTTGTGTTGCATGGGCGCAGGGGATTCGGGATCTGATCTTCGTCGGAGTCGCACGGTCTTGCGACTTAGTCGCACTTTTCCGGCAGAACTCAGAATTCTCTGACAGACTTCGAGTCCAGGGGTTGAAACAGAGTTGCTGCACAGCAGAAGCCGGCGCCTGCATCATCAGAACGCTGCCTACCGACGACATGCTACAGATTTCAGGATTGGTAAAGTATTTTGCGGCTCCGGCATTGTAGGACCTATCAATTTTATACTGAAGTCCTCAGCAGCACGAGCGCTCGCTGGCACAGTAGCGAGCCAGTGGGTGTGTTGGACCTTCCATCGACCTACGGACCCCCTTGAAGATGTCTCCCGCGGTCGGAGACGAAACGTTGGGAATTGAGACAAAATTCATCAACCGACCATGGCATAACAGCCCGGATAATTATAATGGACTTACCGACAATATCAACAGACTTTCCACAGATAATGCAGTTATCTGCCGGCCGGGGTGGCCAAACGGTTTTAGACACTACACTCTGGAACCGCGCGACCGCTACTGTCGCAGGTTCGAATCCTGCCTCGGGCATGGATGTGTGTGATGTCCTTAGGTTAGTTAGGTTTAAGTATTTCTAAGTTCTAGGGGACTGATGACCTCAGAAGTTAAGTCCCATAGTACACAGAGCCATTTTTTGCAGTTATCTACAGTCAAGTACAGTCTGAACGAAGCTGCACAAATATCCAGTCAGACATTGATAAGACTTCAACGTGGTGCAAAGATTGGCAAGGTCCTGTAAATATCCAGAAATGTAAAAGTATGCACTTCAGAAAACTATAAGACATAGTATCCTATGAATATACACTCGTGTTCGGAAAAAAAACAAAACAGAACACCTTGAACGAGTAGAAACACAACGTTCATGTTCACTGAATGTGTACATTAGTATGTTCTGCAGAAATGATTAGCATTTGAAAGACATCAGCCCACGAGATCAGGGTCAACACCACCTACCGGTAAAATGTAACCTGCGGGTCTCGTTGTCGCTATAATCCGAGGGTAATGGATCAGCGTGTCGTGAGCAGATGTGCAGTATACCTGCCAGACGTAAGAGCGAACTGTACCGTCAAATCAGTTAGTATGAAAGAGGGTGCATTATTGGCATGAGAAAATATGATGCCTCCATCGGGGAAGTTGATACTCGTGTGGGACGAAGTGTTTCAGCAGTGCAACGAATGCGTGCAGGACGGTTCACTTAACACATCCAACACGACGAGCTGGGTCAGGTCGCACCACCCAGACACATCCCTCCCCCCTCCCCCGAAAGAAGATCGACACCGCAACCGAATGGCATTGCAGGACAGATCTGCATCTCCTCGGCTCTGGCGCAACAGTGAAATAGCGAAACACATCGTACACTCTCAGGGGTGACAGTCCATTGCCGTTTAGTAAGGCATGGGTTGCGTGCGCGTCGTCCACTTCTCCGCCTACCCTTGACGATTGTGCAGAAACGTACTAGACGGTAATTGTGTACGGAATGACGTCACTGGGGACAGGAATGGCATCAGATATTGTTTCCGGACGAATCGAGTTTCTGTTTGTTTGAAAATTATGGTCTCATTTTGGTTCTCCCCGGATAGGGGGAGCGGCATCACAGTGACTGCACTCGCACAAGACATACAGGACCACGTCGAGGTCTTGTGGTGTGAGGTGCTACTGGGTACAACCACAAATCACAGTTGGTGCGTGTCCACGGCACTGAGACCATTTTGACCTATGTGAATGATATCTTGCGACCCGTAGCCATACCCTTTCTGCACAACACACCGGATGCCATTTTTCAGCAATACAATGCACGACCACGTGTTGCTGCACGAACACGTGCCTTATTGGTGTCAGAGGATGGCAGCCTTTTGCCCTGGCCCGCCAGATCACCAGACTTGTTGCCAACTCAAAATATGTGGCATATGGTGAAGCGATGGTTGCAACGCTGTGATCCAATGCCAATCACCACAGACGAACTTGGGAACGAGGTGGATAGAGCATGGAAAGCTGTACAACAAGGTGCCATTCGCACCTCATACGCGTCGATGCCATCTTGCATGGAGCAAGTTAACAGGGCCCGTGATCGATTTTGTGCCTATTAGGCAATAGGACATATGCAGAACCGAGGTGACTGAAACGCTGATCATTTCTGCAGAACTTACTAATGTACGTGTCCTGCGAATATGAACGTGCTATCTTTAGTAGTTCGTGGTGGTCTGTTTTTTCTGATCATGGGTGTAATATCAGTGACTCACAATAGTGATTGGTAACTTATAGAAATACCTGGGTATAAAACTTAGATCACATAGGCTCAGTTGTGGGTAATGTACGTGGCAGACTTCGGTTTACTGCTAGAATACCAGGAGTTGCTTACAAATCACCCATGTGACCTATTCTAGAGTACTGCTCAAGTGTGTCGGACATGTACCAAATAAGACAAGCAGACGAAATTGAATGCGTACAGAACAGAGCAGCACGAATGGTTACAAATTTACTTGACCGCGGGAGAGTGTCACAGAGAAGTTGATGAAACTGGATTGGCGGACTTTTGAAAGATAGAATCAGTCCAGAGAAACTCTACTAAAAATATGCAAAAATTGTAAGTGAGCGGCTTCTGTGTTTGTATCGCTTTCAATTGGATCTCTGACTGCGCTTCCTTTATAAGAGACTCTGTGCTTGGTTGGGCTCGTTGTTGGAAGTTAATCGCTAGTAGTGTTGGGCAGATGGAAATTAGTCACCAGCAGTGATGGAAGTACTGTTGGGTATTTGGAAGTTAGTCACCAGCATTGATGGTAGCACTGTTGGGCAGTTGGAGGTGAATAGCCAGCAGTGATGGATGTTAAATGTGAGAAGTTACATTGATGGAGGGTAGACGTCTGAAGTGTTGGCGTAGGCTAACGATCTGGAAATATCCGACTTGGAGACTGAAAATTATTCATGATTATATATCTTTGTACTGGATGTCAATGACGATTTATATTCGTGTTTGAAGTGGATGTCACATTATTAAGGCGAAAAATACATTTTTTGGTTTGCAACAAAATCTTTCCTTTGCTAACTACATGCCTATTAGTAGTTAGTGACTTTAGTAGTTAGAATGTTTTATTTAGCTGGCAGTATTGACGCTCGCTATATTGCAGTAGTTCGCGTAATGAAGATTTTTATGAGGTAAGTGGTTAATGAAATGTATAGGTTATTGTTAAGATTTCTTTTTAGTCAGAGCCATTCTTTTGAATTAATTATTTGAAGTCAGATAGCGTTACGCTAGAATATTGTGGGTCAGTGTTGACATGATAAGAAAAAGTAAAGAGAAAGTAGGCTCAGTACGTTCAGTTTACTCAGCTGTATCAGAATCGAATAACGTAGAAGTTTCATCTTCTCAGTCGTTCTGAAATTTAAGTACAGACTCAACCATTTAAATAAAGAAGTTTCAAAATCGGCTTTAAATGATGACACCAGGAATATACCACAGTCCTCTACGTATCGCTCATATAGGGATCGTGAGGATACGATTAGATTAATTACAGCACAACACACACACACACACAGACACACACACACACACACACACACACACACACACCACACACACACACACATTCAAAGTATCATTTTTCCCGCGCTCCATACATGAATGGAAAGGGAAGAAACCCCAATAATTTATACAGGGTGCCGTACCCTCTGTCACACCGTGCACAGTGATTCGCAGCCAAGTTGCAAATGTAGATGTAGATCTCATTAAGGCATTATGAGAATATGATGAAATAGATTAGGTCGCGCACAGAGGCATGTGGACAGATGTCTTTCCGTGGCTCGGTACCTGAATGGAGTGAGACAGAAAATTGGTGATAACGGTTTGAAGTACCCTCCGCCATGCACTGTGATGTGGCTTGCCAAATAAATATTAACATGGTGAGCACGAAATAACTTTACATTTTTTGAAAATTAATACAACAAAACGGTACAGGTTACAGGAAAGCGATATGTGCACCTAGAGTCACACGGCAAACCTTGAGACGATGTTCATGCTCTTCCCAAACCATGTACAGAATACTGTCGGCGAAGGACTCTATCGTAGCTACCATACGCTATCTCAGCTGTCCCAGGACGGTGTCAAACACTTTTTCTTTGACATTATACCATAAAAAAGGGGTTACATCAGATTATCATAATGGCCACCTGCACCACACATCGTCATAAACTCCTGCACGGCCGAGCCATCGTGCAGGCAGATGTTCGTTGAGGTGTTCCAGTACAGTCAAATGGGCGTGAGGAGATGCACCACACTGTTGCAAGAGAGTCTTCCTGCAATTAAGGCAGAAGCCACGACGAAAGGACACTTGTTGTCTGCACATGCCACTGACAGTTTTCTCCATGAAAAAGAAGGGCTCGTAAAACCTCTGCCCCAATACTGCGCAGAAAACGCTGAGATTTGGCGAATGTCGTTCATGTTCAATGAAGTAATGGGGAAGTTCTTTTGCATAAAAACGAACATTAAATTTGCCACTAGTTTGAAACGTTGCTTCATCAGTAAAAATTAACCTCTTTAACATGACACTGTCATTGTCCATCCTTACCACATCCAGTGCAGACAATAAGCTACTGGAGTGAGTGCATGAACCAACTCTGCGGTTTCACGCAAAAGCGCTTACACTGGCTTTTAGAAACTGTTGTTTGTGGGATCTGAGGCTCACGAATTGCTCTGCGCCGGCCGCGGTGGTCGAGCGGTTCTAGGCGCTCAGTCCGGAACCGCGAGGCTGCTACGGTCGCAGGTTCGAATCCTGCCTCGGGCATGGATGTGTGTGATGTCCTTAGGTTAGTTAGGTTTAAGTAGTTCTAAGTTCTAGGGGACTGATGACCAAAGACGTTAAGTCCCATAGTGCTCAGAGCCATTTGAACCATTTGAATTACTCTGCGTGGTGATATTTGTGCGACTCCCTGGAATGCTGCTCAATCGCGATCAACATTTTGCTTCGACCCTGGAGATCTACCAGGACTTCCGCATTTCCAAATGCAGCTCATCTCTTATAACTGTTTGTACAACGCATACCGGTACTGGAGATTGTTGGATTGGTTACTAACGAAACTGCTTGCCAAATTCTCGTTGAACAGCAATTACTGACCCTCTTTTTATAACTGAAGGACGCACCTGCTGTTTTGTTTTTGTGTAATTGCCATTTTATACACTAGCTCTCTCTGGAGGCGACAGCCTGCAACAAACGACTTGCGCCTGTCCCTTAAAAGACTTCCAGAGATTCTCTATTAATAGGACAACGTTTGAAGCGAATAAGTTGTAATACACACACATCAAAAAAAGTTTTGCATCACCCCGGTTCCAGGAAGTCCTGAAGATAGACGTTGACTGTGGATATTGTATCACAGAGACAGTCCCTTTGACTGTTCAGAGATGTCATTAAACCCGCCCAAAGATGTAAACAACCATGCATGAGCAGCGCCTATTTGACGGAGGAGGTCCGACAGACACTTAGTACCAGTCATTCCACCAGGAAGGAGGTACACGGCTCGTGTTGACTGTAGTTCAACCATGCCTAGACGGTCAATACCGCGGTTCGATCGCGTCCGCGTTGTTATTTTGTGCCAGGAAGGGCTTTCAGCAAGGGCATTGTCCAGGCGTCTCGGAGTGAACCAAAGCGATGCTGTTCGAACATGGAGGAGATACAGAGAGACAGGAACTGTGGATGACATACCGCGCTCAGGCCGCCCAAGGGCTACTACTGCAGTGGATGACCGCTACCTACAGATTATGGCGCGGAGGAACCCTGACAGCAATGGTACCATGTTGAATAATGATTTTCGTGCTGCCACAGGACGTGTGTTACGACTAAAACTGTGCGCAATAGGCTGCATGATGCCCAACTTCACTCCCGACGTTCATGGTGAGGTCCATCTTTTCAAACACGACACCATGCAGTGCGGTACAGATGGGCCCAACAACATGCTGACCGCTCAGGATTGGCATCACGGTCTCTTCACCGATGAGTGTCGCATACGCCTTCAACCGGACAATCGTCGGAGACGCGTTTGGAGGCAACCCGGGCAGACACACTGTCCAGCGAGTGCAGCAAGGTGGAGGTTCCTTGCTGTTTTGGGGTGGCATTTTTTGGGGCCGACGTACGACGCTGGTGGTCATGAAAGGCGCCGTAACGACTGTACGATACGTGAATGTCATCCTCCGAGCGATGTTGCAACCATATCGGCAGCATATTGGCGAGGCATTCGTCTTCATTCGCGCCCCCATCGTGCACATCTGATGAATGTCTTCCTTCAGGATAACGACATCGCTCGACTAGAGTGGCCAGAATGTTCTCCAGACATGAACCCTATCGACATACCTGGGATAGATTGAAAAGGGCTGTTTCTGGACGACGTGAGCCACCAACCACTCTGAGGGATCTACACCGAATCGCCGTTGAGGAGCGGGACAACCTGGACCAACAGTGCCTTGATGAACTTGTGGCTGCCACGACGAATACAGGCATGCATCAATGCAACAGGACTTGCTTCTGGGTATTAGAGATAACGGTGTGTACAGAAATCTGGACCACCACCTCTGAAGTCTCGCTCTATGGTGGTAAAACATGCAATGTGTGGTTTTCATGAGCAATAAAAAGGGCGGAAATAATGTTTGTGTTGATCTCTATTCCAATTTTCTGACAGGTTCCGGAACTCTCGGAACTGAGGTGATGCGAAACTTATTTTCATGTGTTTATAAATGGGAAGTATTGTTAAATTAAATTAAATGGGATTGTTTTTGAGGAAATTATTTTCTACATTGTTCTCGATGGTGTAAGGTCGTTGCACGGACCCAGATTCGCGGTCATGTTAAGACTATTAGTGGTAAGTTACATTCAGATCTCGAGTTCTTCTGAGTGCAGCTTGATACCAAAAGGGCTCAAACCTCTAGTGTAGACGTTACGGATAATTAATTCTGTCTCTCGGGTCGAAGCGACTGAGACGACTGATATCAAAGGAATCCAGATGCGCCGATAAAAGGTTTCCTTTACCGACCCAGAGCGGAGTAATTACTTCGAATAGCGCAGCTGCGTGCGACATACATCGCCTGCACCACGCGAGCGAGGGCAGTGGACGTTCTTTGTAACTTAACCGGGGAAAGAGGACAAATAGGAGTATTTCTCCGATCGCAGAAAATTTCTGTTCTCCTCGAATAGAAAATATTTGAAACGAAAAACTGTAGAAATTTTGTGGTAAAAGTACTTGGAGTCGGACTTATGAAGATTTCCATAATGAAAGAATATTCCGTATTTCGTGAATGGAATATGCCTTTTTAACGATCTTTCTTGGATAAGAAAATATGCATGCAACTGGATAACTAATTGCTTTTCATAGCATCTCTGACCGTAATTCAAGACTATCAATTGTTATGTCTTTTCCCACTTAAATAAAACAAAATTTAGCTTTTTTATTATAAAGCCGAGAATATAATCAATAATTTAAAAGAGAACGTAAGTACAAAAAACTATTTAAATACTTACTCGTAACGCTGGAAAGTGTCAAAACACTTTAATTACCTCCACTAACGTACAAAATTTCTAAAGCACCTTTACCAATGTTTGAGTTAACCCCTCGCTCAGAGATAAATCCACATATTCTTGTTGAAGGAGAAGTACCCACAATGAATAAACATTACTTGTATCTGCATCATATGTCTTCCAATTACATTAATTTTCGCGTCGTTTAGAGGGGAGGGGGAAGGGGGAAGAAGAGCATAAACTGTGCCCTAAAATGACACCAATTTACTGTAGTTACTAAGGTGAAAAGGGAGGACAGGCTTAGAAAATGTCAGTTCTGTGACATCGTCTTCAACAGTCGATGGTAATAAAATTATCGGACGAGGGCAGTGGACTCCATGATAAATAGTCTTTTCGTTTTCACTTCATTTTTAATTCCGCGACGCACTTTACACAGAGCATCGTTTTATCAAGATATACACTGCCTGGCATCGGGTGTCACTTGAAACCAAAGAATTCTCGTAAGTTCTCTGAAATCCCCCATGATCTGCTTTGCGGCATAGTCGATTCGTTTGTTCTGAATATGTTATATTTAAATGAAAATTAAAGTAATCCTGTTTTAATATTCACTCTTTCCTAACTAACCACAGCAAACAAAAAGTTTGTCGCATCCAGGAGACATCACCCTAATGACGGGTAAATCATCTTTAGCTTTGATAATGACCTCAATCGCCAAGGAAGAGAGTCGGCAGGATTTTTAGGTGAGTCATACCGAGATGAAGCTACTTACAGCTGATTAGACCCAGTAGAAGAATCAAAACGCTGGGACACTGATTGCTACGTTTTGCCCGCTATTGCAAACAGTGCCCTGAGTATTCGTCATTCCAGGAACATACGTTTGCAACACTATGAACACTGATTTTGCTATCTTGCAACGCGCGAGTGTACACAGCATGAGTATGTAGAAGAAAGGGCCAACGGCCTTGCCACTGTGATAACACCGCTTCTTGGTAGATCGCCGAAGTTTAGCGCCGTCGAGCTTGGCTAGTACTTGGATGGGTGACCGTCTGGTCTGCCGAGCGCTGTTGGCAAGCGGCTCAGCCCTTGTGAGGCAACTTGAGGAGCTACTTGATTGAGAAGTAGCAGCTCCGCTCACGAGAACTGCCAACGGCCGCGAGAGCGGTGTGCTGATCCCTTGCTCCTCCATATCCGCATCCAGTGACACCTATAGGCTGAGGGTGACACGATGGTCGGTCGGTAGCACTGGGTCTTGCGAGACCTGTTCAGAAGGAGTTTAGTTTAGAGAGCATGCAGAAGAAAGGGCAAAAAATGGTCGCGGGAAGAAAACATCATAAAATTAGCTCTGTCCTGAACTATGCCTTCCACACACTGCAGGTGAAACGCCTCACTGGACCGCCGTTGCACTCGACGCCTTGCGTCGTTTGAGAAGAGACCAAATCAGCACTCGTCGGCCACACTACACGACTTCCAGTCGACTACTGTCCGGTTTTTGTGTTGTTTAGCCCACTGAAGAAATCCACCTTTATATTTCTCTGCAAGAAATATCATTTTACGAGTTATTCGACTTGAACTGTCCACTGCATGCTGCTCCTTTCACATGTTCGCCCAGACACTGGTTGAGATGGACCTACATTCCCTCTTATCGACAGTTGCTTTTGGGTTTAAACCAATTGCCCTTGTTAATGTGTGAGACTTGTCTCCAGCCTCTGTTCTTGCGCTGTGTTACATGACTGTGAATGCTGCACCATTCATTGTAAGCATTTTGGACAGTCAGCTTTGGACCAACAACAAATCTGCCAACCTCATTAATGATGTGGTCATGGGCACGCCCAAATAACACTGCCGTTTCTTCCTTTGTGTCACGTCATCATGTGGACTCATTTTACTGTGGTGATTCCTCACGACAGAATAGCAGATACACACCACTTCGCTGCCATGATATACGCCAGTGGTGGAGGATCATAAGATCTTGTGGTACCATTTCTTCATCATCTACAGCGCTCCAAAGCGATCAGTGTGCTCTGTTAAGAAGGTGACACACTGCATTCCATCATGATCAGTGCCATGACGGACAGTGTGGGGAAGCAGCATCGACATACCACCACCACCCCCAACTTCATTACTCACACCACCGTTTTACGCCTGTCTCCTTACACACATCCTGGTTGTAATACAGACACCTCACTTCCCTACCCATCATTCCCAGCATCCTTCAAATTATTACAACTTTTCAGTTTTGTAGCTCATGACCAACAGCAGCCCTTGCTACAGCCAGCACCATCGTCTATGTCGTCACCTTTACTGTGTACTGCCAGTAGGACCGTCACTGTGGGCACCAGAACCAGCACACTCACCATCACTGCCACCACCAGTAAGACTACTGTCAGCACCACAACCAGCAGGCATCCCATGACTGCGACCGCCAGCTGAACCACTAGCAGCACCCAGCCAACACACTAGACATACTGCCATCACCAGTAGTACCACTACCAGCCCCATAACCAGCACACTCATCATCACCACCACCATCTGTAGCACCACTACCAGCCCCATAAGCATCATACTCACCATCACCACCACCACCTGTAGCAACACTGCCAACACCATAACCAGCACACTCACCATCACCACCACTACCAGCCCCATAACTAGCACACTCGCCATCACCACCACCACCTGTAGCACCACTACCAACACCATAACCAACACACTCACCATCACCACCACGACCTGTAGCACCACTACCAGCACCATTACCAGCACAACATCACCGCCCCCACCAGAGCACCACCACCAGTGCCATCACCATCGCTAGTTCCAGTTCTGCCAGGTCCAGCCATTCGCCTCGGCAAGCCAAGGCAGTGCCTGTAGTGGACACAGCAACCATCAGGACTTAATGTGCAGATAAATTGCTAGAGACTGGGTGTTATTTTCTTTATTAGTAGTCTCACTCATCAGACATTAGCATCTTCAGATATCCATAGCCTTGATGGCAACATAATGCTGAGCAGAACTATATACCCATAATCTACTGCCATCAGGACAGTCACTAAGACAACGCTCACAGTCTCAACTCCTGCCGTCTACGATCCAACAAACCTTACACTGTGCTATTAGAAAGCCTCCAAAATGTAATGGTGAAGAGATATCTATAAACCATATAGCAAGAAGAACCAAAAAGGAAAGAGTTTGTGGACATAATACCCGTCCAACCAGCATGTCCATTAAGCCCTCAAACGTCACCTGTCAATCCACGTAACCATGCCTCTCACTCAACATCCCAGATCAGCTATACCTATGTGCTAACCAGACTAAAAACAAAATTCTTGAACTCGAAGATGATGATGTTTGGTTTATAGTGCGCTCAACTGCGTGGTCATCAGCGCCCGTACAAAGTCCCAGTTTTTACACAGTCAAATCTAGCCACTGTCACGAATGATGAT
Source organism: Schistocerca cancellata (assembly GCF_023864275.1). Lineage (NCBI taxonomy): Eukaryota > Metazoa > Arthropoda > Insecta > Orthoptera > Acrididae > Schistocerca > Schistocerca cancellata. The sequence continues at coordinate 188,574,577 of NC_064633.1, forward strand.
GATGATGAAATGATGAGGACAACACAAACACCCAGTCTCCAGCCAGAGAAAATCCTGAACCCGGCCGGGAATCGATCCCGTGATCTAGAGGCAGCAACGCTAGCCACTAGACCACGAGCTGCGGACTTGAAGGCACTGCGCCAACAAGATTGCTCAGAATTCAGATCCCCTGCCTCCTATAATATATGCAATAAATCCAATCATAGATTCTCCCACAAGCGCGAGACCAAATCTCTTCAGAAAAATCCCAAGTTTTACGATCTGTTGACGGCCCTTTCCATCCTAGAAGCCCCTTCGGCCTCAACGCAACTGGCTGAAGGCAAAACCCGTTTCTTAACCATTGTCCTGCAAAATTTATACTTTCCACCAAATCTCAATAACCGATTCCTGCAACCAGGCTCACTTCTATACCTTGTCCTACCTCTCCAATCTTGTACATTGCACAACATCAGTAAATATCCTGTTCTCCAACATACGCTTCCTAAATACCAACAAACATTACTCACGATATTCTCACTCGAAAACACATCCACGCCATCTTAAATGAGCTTTCCATCTTAACACAACATTTACGTGTCATCCGCCTCCGTAGTAGAGTGGTGAGCGTGGCTGAATGCCAGGAGCTGGTTGTATTCCATCATGGCTCGGAGATTTTTCTCTACCTGGCAACTGGGTGTTGTGTTATCTTCATCATCATTTCATTATCATGGAATTAAGCTACCACACTGTCATAGGATCACTTTATAAGTAGGGTGGGACAGGATAAACATTAGAGGCAAAGTAATACCTATAAACTAATGAAACCCTTCAATAGAACAGAGAGAGATACTGCAGGACTAAATATCGTTAACGAAACTCAGAGGAAAGAATTTTATACAAATCGTGGCGAACGGCATGAAGAGTGAAGGAAGGGAATGTCACATTATGTAATAGTAACGTGGATTCAATCACAATGGATGAAATGCAAGTAGCTTTAAAAAGTGTGAAAACAGGAAGGTATGTAGACCAGACGATCAATATGGAACTTTTAAAATAAGCCATTCCCTTTGTGATTTTCGATTATTACATTTATTTAATGGATGTTGCAATTGGTATAATACGGAAAATTTCAGAAATGACTTATATTTTTGCAAAATATCCAAAAAAAGAACTGTAAAAACTATTGAGAAACTAGCCTCTTTAACTCATCTATAGAACGTACGCAAAAATATTTAATAATTGTGTAAGAACAATATTCGACGAACAAAGCCGATTCCGGGAAGATCGTTCATGCAGTGGTAACATATTTGTCATAAAATATTTTAGAGAAACAACGAGATGTCGACTTAGGGAGACCAAAGTCGGTAAAAGTGTGAACAGAAAGAAACTATGGGACATAATGATTAAAGCTGGATAGCCCATACAACTTACTGAAGCTATAAAAAGCTTATACTAGGACGTAGTAATAATAACAAAAGTTGGTAACACTAATACTGAAGAAATCGGTGTGAAAAAGGCTGTAACCTGTTAGAAACCTTCTTTGATGTGTAATGAATGATCTGATTAAGAATTGGATACAGGAAGTAAATCTGGATATACAGATTAACAGAAATAAATACATTAGTATCATTACATATGCAAATGATGAGACAATTTTGGAAGAAAGTGATGAGCTACAAAAGCAGTACATAAACTACGTTAGTTACGGAAAAGAGAATATAACCTTCATAGATCAATAAAGAGAAACAAAAAAATGGGTCTGGATGGGAAATATTCCATTCACTCAAAGATAATCATAAATAATACACCGTCCGAACAAGTATGCAGCTTTAATTTTTTAGGATGAGATACAAAGTATGATATTGACAAGAATATAGAAAATAAGATTCAAAAATATCAATCAGTATACCAAATGATGAATAAAACACTCCAAAACAAAATACGGAAGGAATAAAGATAAAAATTTTATAAAACCAGAGCTGTACGGGATCCCTGAAAACGTGATAAAAGTAAACTACGAACTGCAGAAATGACATTTCTCGGGAAAGTGTTACCAGGGAAGAACATATGAAAAACGAGGATATTAGGAATCATGTAGGTATTTATAATATTAACCAAAAGATTGAAGAAAATAAAACCTTATCGAAACATCATTTACAGAGAGTGAGTGTACAGAGAATCCCACATCCGGCCATGCTTTACCACCCAAGAGGAGGAAGGGACGTAGGAAGATGCAGAACGAGAGGACAGTGAAAAGCGAAGACGAAATACACACAAGTGCCCAAATCTGCAAGTGTAAAAGAAGAAGAGGAAGAAGAACAAGAAGAAGACTACTTCATCTCACTCAGATATTTAAATAAATACATGTAAAAATAAATAAAACGATACATTACACGTTTGGCAAAGCACAGATCAAAATAACTTTTTCCAGATAAAATGAAAACTGGATCTAGCAGATGAGTTGAGAACACAGTATACAAGAACCAAACAGACATACGTAGCCAGAAAAGCCAAATAAATATTAGCGTTGCTATATTTTATCGTGTTTTACGAGTAATGTTTCAAGCCGAAACGAATTAGACCAAAAACTTCAGTGCTAAACGCAGGAACACTTGGAAAAAGTGCGTAGAGACGTCATTCTAGATGCAAGCGGAAATCAGAGAAAAATGCTGTATGTAAATGTCATTCATGAATATTATCTCAAACGAACTATTTTAGGATTTAGAATCAAATTATGATTGTAAGTATGTGTGCTTCCAGACCACTGATGAAGTTTTTAATGAATAAAACGCAACGCGTATTTTAAAACAAATACGCAGTTTTTAGTAGCTTAAGACAGACTTAAATAAGAGTAAGTGTTTAAATTTTTTCTATGCCTTGCGGGTTATAACATGGGTGATGACCCTTTTTAATTGCAGATAGTGAGAATGCAATTAAACGACTAACGCTTGTGCTGGGGAGAAGTTTGGCTTTCTCGCGATGTTCGACGTAGCCAGGGGGGCCTCTGGAAAAGTTCAGAGGGCGCAGCGGAAATTACATCCCGCGCTGGTCGCCGCCCGCCAGAATCGTGGGCGATTGAAGGAAGATGCATTATAGGCTCATGCTTTCAGACAGCACGTATCCCGTGGGAGATGAGCGAAGGTGACGTACCTAGGAAGGGGAGGAAAGTTTAGATTACATCTTGCAGACATCGAGTTCATTCGAAAGACAGGACGGACATAAGGGTGTACCGCCCGTCGATGACTAGGGCACCAGAAACAGAGCACAAACTCGGATTAGGGAACGATTCAAAGGCAACATCGTGATATTTGCTTTACACGGTTTAACGAAATCACGAAAAACCAAAATATGGATGGTCGGAAAAGTATCAGAACCTACGCTACCAAACCAACTTTTGTCTATTACGTAACCTAACACTTTGATAACGAAACTATAGTATGTTCTGTTTAGAAATAGGTTAATTAGTCTGAGCGGCTTGCTGTGATTTTAAATTGCTATGCTACTGGTGTAAACTAATGTGGCTTATGTAAGAAAAGCCTTAGCACATCTGCTTGTACCTAAATTGCCCTTTGAAAGCAACGGCATTAGAGGAAATCGTCTTAAAAACGAATGCTAAAATTCGTATTATGAGCGAGACCCCAGGAGTGCGAGCACTCCAATAAGACGTTGAATTGGCCACATTTAAGTTTATTACCTCTACAATACCAAAGCCTTTAAAAAACCAACACCAGACACTGAAAATATCAGCACGTGTAAGACGCATGGACTCATGGTAATTCTATTCACAAAAATCTCGTAAGTTGTCAATCAAATATACCACTCCACCATCTTCAGTCCACCAAACCTATATGAGAAGTTAAAGCCATCAACTTTGCTGTGTCTCCCAGGAAAGCTGGAGAGAATCCTGGGGAGGCACAGCCTCTGATTTTTGACCACTCGTTAAGAAGCGACAGGCATCCACATGGCCGCTCTCTCCCCTACGCTTCTACTTAATTTTTTTTGTCTATATTAAATTCTGGTTTCTCGTCTCAGTCAGACTTGTCTGTATGGTAAACAGCTATTTTTTCTCATCTGAACGTTACTTTTCATTATTAGTCTTTTACTATAATTGTGTCTGGTTTGTGTCTGAGACAGTATCTGAAGAGCAATCTCCGTGAGACACCCCTTTGGAAGGCAGGAAGGAAAGAGGATTACAGTTTAACTTAGCCTCGATAGGTCGTTGGAACCGGAGCAAAAGCTAGGAGTACGAAAGGATAGAGAAGGAAATCGGTCGTACCCTTTTCAGAGGAACCATTCTGGAGTTTGCATGGAGCAATTTACGGAAAATCACAGAAAACATAGATTTGGATGTCCGGGCGGGGTATGAAACGCTGTCCTCCAGAGTGCGAGTCTAATGTGCGATCATTAAAAGAACTTAATAGTTATTAAAAGAACTTGATAGTATGCTCCCACTTTTCACTATGACGTTACACCGCCTCTGAGCTAGATGCATGCACTGATTCGGTTGGGAAACGGGCGCTAGGTAACTGACAACTGTTGTAACTGGACCTTGCTATCATGGATAAAGAGTTGATGTCCATGCTCGTCCCACGTGTTTTATGTCAGGGATAGTTTTGGGGATCGTGTTGAGTATGGAAGTACCTCAACATCACCCACACACTTCATATGGGCACGTGTTACATGTACACAAGCGTTGTCCTGTTGAAAAATGGAATCAAGATACCGTTGCGTGATAGATGGATGAGGATGCAAGATGCCTGTGTCCTAGCCGTGTGCTTCCAGAGTTTCCTCAGGATTACCAGCTGTGACGTGAAGTCATAATTGATGGTTCCTACAACATGACCACATGAATAACATAGCACCGCCTCCCCTAAACATTAGATGTCTTTTCCTCAAGTTAGCTCATTACTTGCTGACGATATCATCTGGGTTAGTGTATCACCATGATTCACCGCTGAAAACCATGTAACGCCATTAATCAGCATTCCATGCTTCCTGGTCAAGGGAGCACTCCAGGCGGAGCTGCCTATGCTATGGTATTAACGGCAGCCTACGCTAGGACGGCAGTTAACTAATGTGGCTGTTGGTGCAGGATCACATGGAATGTTGCAGACAGTAAATTACTTGTTCTCCCATGACATGCACAGATGTGAAGGAGTTACTATGTGACTGGTACAAAATATAGCGATCCTTCCTTGTGGTGCTCAGGCAAGGCCGGCCAGACCAATGGCGAACAATATACCTGCACTCACGCTCCCACACAAGGCAACATCGGGCCACTGTCACATTCGAAAGCTCCACAAATCTGCATTTTCCACCATTCGTCCAGCTGGCCAAATAGGCACCCGCCTTTCGAACTCTGTAAGATGCTAATACCCATGGTATAGAGGCAACAGTCGACCTTTGGCTGTGGTGAAGCGCACACGTCTTGTTTGCGTCTCGCCTGTTGTGCTGCCTGTGAGCGAGCGCGCGTTTGTTTACTTCTGCTTAGCGCTTGTCTCAGAGTCCGACTTCGTTGACCATCATGGCGTTTTCTTGCCGACACGCCACAATTAAATTAACCTTTCCATTAGCCCCAACTGCAGATGATGGACGAGGCGGGCATGGACATCCATCGTAGCACCAGGGAAGTACCAACACCTCAGGAGCAGCGCCAAGAGGGCGCGGACCACGAACGGAGCGCCAAACGCGGGTCCGGCCCCAGACAGCCTCTGCGATCACAGGTGGTGGACTAGCTGGGCGCGGACGTCCGTGGGAGCACCAGGGAAGGTCCAAACCCTCAGGAGAAGCACCAGGCGGGCGCGGACCCCGAGCAAGACGCCCGACACAGAAGGGGCCTCAGAGAGCTGCCACAGATGGCGACCAAATCGGGCGCGGATGTCCGAGGGAGCACCGGGGAAGAGACAACACCTTACAAACAAAGCCAGGCCAGGCCAATACTGGACGATCCTCCAATACAGCAGTCTCAGTTATCACCTGAAGAAGGCAACGAGTTACGTGGCCGAAATATTGTGCCAGACCGACACAAACATCCGACAGTAGACCCGATTAGTCCACATGTCAAGATCTCGTCAGGAAAGCCTGAAGAGTTACATCAGAAGACTCGATGGGGCGGAGATGTACCTTAATATTATGAAGCTGGATAAGCTTCAACAGAGGAAGGGGAGGATGCTGAGTTCTCTCAGTTTCCTTCTGAGATGCCGAGAGGGGGATGTAGTTCCTGTCTTTGCCAGGTTCAAGTATCATGTTAACAACAGAATGGCCAACAGAATCAAACACCTAGCCAGCCTCACGCTGGCAAGAGAAAGAGTGCGTGACATGCACCACCACTTAGATGTCACATCCAGGGATTTGCTGTATCTCCAACTTTCCACAGCATCTACCCTGACCCGAGAAGACTGGGACCAGGTTGATGATGTTCCCTGGTCCTTGGCTCAATGTACCATGAGGAAATCAACAGCATGTCAACAGGCCAAGTTTGAGCACATTAATAAGAAGGTACAACAGGATGGGGTCACATGGACAGTGGTCAACCTGAGCAACAAGCAACCTCAAAAGCACTCAGCAAAGGCCTCAATTTTGCAGTGACTCCCAGAAGCGTACCTGTTGCCGCCTTCATCAGTTTGGTTGAGCAAGTCATCAACACACTACCTTCCAGCGTTTCTGAAGAGATCTGCAGGGAGACCTGCAGGGCACTCTCCAGGACGAAGCCCCCCAAATCCAACATCTCCTTTGAGGAGAGGGTGGCACTCAGGCAGCTATGGGAGGATGACAGCGTTGTAGTTCTGCCAGCTGATAAGGGTAACTCCACAGTCATCTTAAACATGTTGGAGTATGACAGGAAGGTGCAACAACTTCTGGAATACACTGCTTACAAACCACTAGATGGCGACCCCACTGAAAAGGTGGACAAGAAGACACGGAAGTTGCTGAAGGAGACAGGTCTACCTGAACAGGTCATCAAGAAGATTGATCCCAAAGCACCTGTACCACCCAGACTCTATGGACTCTCCAAGGTTCCCAAGGAGGGGGTCCCTCTTCGAACTATTGTTAGTAACACCGGAGCAGCGGCAACCTCACTGCACAATACCTGAAGAAGATATTGGCACCATATGTGGGCAAATGTGCACACCTCATCTGGAACTCGGAGGACTTCCTACAACAGCTAAGGCAGCTTCACACCGTGGGCTCTGACATCATAGTCAGTTTCGATGTGGTGTCGCTCTTCACACGAGTGCCACTCAGCGATTCACTCAATATCATTGGAGAGAAGTTCGATGGTGCCCTGCTCGACCTGTTCAAGCATTTACTGACCTCAACATATATTCTTTATGGGGTCAATTTTATGAGCAAACGGAAGGAGTGGCAATGGGCAGCCTTTTATCACCAGTGGTAGCCAACCTTTTCATGGAAATGTACAAAGACAAGGCACTTGCATCAGCCACTTACCAACCCAAGTTCTTTCTTAGGTATGTCGATAACACATTTGTCATTTGGCCCCATGGCAGGGAGAAGCTAGATGACTTTTTGGAACATCTAAATTCACGCCACCCAAGTATAAAATTTACTACAGAGCTAGAGAAGGATGGACAGCTCTCATAATTGGATGTCCTAGTTAAGAGGAAGGCAGATGGCAATCTGGGGCACAGTGTATATCCTAAGCCCACCCACACTGACTTATACGTTCAAGCCAGTAACTACCACCACCCCACACTGAAGAATGGAGTCTTGAAAACATTAGTTCACAGGGCTCAGGCTCTGTCAGATACAGAAAGTCTGGCCACAGAGACTGAGCAGCTGGTGTTCAGCAGAAATGGTTACTCCTCCACAGACATCCAAAGGGCACTTCGTGCTACCAGTCAACCACAGGGTACAGAAGAGGAACCAGAGGAGGCGAAGAAGGTGGCATACCTGCCATATGCTGGACTTATTTCTGCAAAGATCAGCAGAATTCTTTCAAAATATGATATAGAGAGTATCTTCTGTCCACCCTCCAAAATTGGAACAATGTTAGGGAGTGTGAAGGACAACCTGGGGATATGTAAACCAGGCATTTACACATCTCGTGCCAGTTTGGAAAGTCATACATTGGCCAGACAATCAGGACAGTGGACGTTAGTTGCAAAGAACACTAAAGGCACACCAGACTCGGACAGGCAACCAAATAGCGGAGCACTGACTGGACTACAACAACACAAAAATTGTGATACGGACACCTAGATTTTGGGGCAGTGTCATAAAGGAGGCCATCATGATTAATGTTACAGACAACCTAATAAACCGAGATAGCGATTACCAGCTCAGCTCGGCGTGGAGTCCGGCTCTGGAGATTACCGGGACCCAACGAAAGGAACCAAGAAATTCCTCAAGAAGTACTAACACCTCAGGAGCAGCGCCAGGCGGGGGCGGACCGCGAGCGGAACGCCCGACACAGGTCGGGCCTCAGAGAGCTGCCACAGATGGCGACCACGTCGGGCGCGGACGTCCAAGGGAGCATTGGGGAAGAGACCACGTGGCCGAAATATTGTGCCAGAGCGATCCAAACATCTGGCAGTAGACCCGATTATTCCATATGTCAAGATCTCGCCGGGAAAGCCTGAAGTGTTACATCAAGATCTAAACTGGTTTATAAAACCATGCACTATATATATATATATATATATATATATATATATATATATTGTTTTAAGATGGGAATTGATTACAGAAGACAGTGATACTGGCAGTTGTTTTGTAGATCATCTATAGGTGGGTTATTCTGCTGGATGAATGAAATGATTTCGTTTGCTGCATTAGTTCCTTTAAACTAAGACAGGGAAACATGTTTTATTATGCACCTGCAGGTATGTCTGCGGACGTGTTTTTTTGTGTTTATCTGAACTGTAAGTCGCTTATAAGTGAATCTCACGATCATTACGTCTATTCCTAAAGTTTTTAGACACACACACACACACACACACACACACACACACACACACTCTGTTAGGTACCATGTGGAACGAGTCTTATCCTACGTCGGCTGCAAATGTCAGTTTGCAACAGTGTTTTCAAGCATGTTGATTGAATCTACCGGTAATAAGTCCAGCAGTGCGTTATTAATTTTGAGCAAAGTCTACTCCTTAATAAGACCTATATTACAGCGAAAGATGCGCTGCTACAAAGTGCGGCCTGAAAACTTATAATAGAAATTGGTTGATCATAACTCGTTTATCCTCTTCATTGTAAGTAGATTGTGTGGGCTTGTCTTGTGACACATCATATGTAATTTAGCACTGAATACGTAGCCAAAACCCCCGTTGGAGGTTCGAGTCGTCCTTCGGGAATGGGTGTGCGTGTTGTCCTTAGCGTAAGTTAGTTTAAGTTAGATTAAGTTGTGTGTAAACCTAAGAACTGATGACCTCAGCAGTTTGGTCCCATAGGAACTTACTACAAATTTCCAAATTTTACATACCAAAACCGCTTATTTAATGGTCCCATCACGCTTGTAAACGTAAGTTACTGCATACATTTACTACAATGTTTTTTCTTAGTACTCTCGACTCAATGAATTCTCACTGTGTAAGTAACACTGCTAGCGGAAGTAGAGTCCACTTAGGATATGATGGCTGATGCGCAGTGCCCAGTCTTCATCTAAAGCACTAAGCGAATTGATTCGTTTGTTCAGAAGGGGAGGGCGACAGTGTGTGCCACGTTTCGGCCAGTCGGCGACGACGGAATCGAGGCGCACGCCTTGCAAACTTTCTCAACGATTTTACAGAAACTATTCGATAAAATAATTTCGTTTTTGCGTTACTTATAGCTTTATATGTGAAGTGTATGGTGATGTGTCTATCATTTCATTAATGGTCATAGTTATTGTTACTGCGCGAAATTCGAAAAAATCTACAGTGGAAAATAGGGGCCACTGTGACTCCCGTTAACCATTTTCTGCTGCTGTTGATACTACAGCATACTCGCCTGACCATGAATCCTTGTCTTCTTTCCATTTCACCTCACTGACGCCCACTATATCTAGATTCAGCTGTAGCATTTCCATTCTCAGATATTCTAGCTTCCTTACCACGTTCAGACTCGCTATGACTCCCGTTATACCGTTTCCTGCTGTTGTTGATATTTCACTATACTCGTCTGACCATGAATCCTTGTCTTCTTTCCATTTCACTGCACTGAAGTCCACTATGTCTAGATTTAGCCGTAGCATTTCCATTTTCAGATATTCTAGCTTCCTTATCACGTTCAGACTTCATACATTCGGCGTCTCGAATCGTTGAACGTTATCTCTTCGTTGGTTTTTCAGTCTTTTTCTCATGTTCACCTCTCCCTTAGCAGTCCCCTCCCGGAAATCCGAATAGGAGCCTAGTCCGGAGTTTTTTGCCGATGAAGAGATTATCGTGACAATTCTCCGATAACAGGCCACATGTTCTGTGGATACATGTTGTGTGTCTTTAATACAGCGATTTCCATTTCCTTCTCTATCCTCATGCCGTTGATAATTCACAACTGCAGGTAATACTTCTATAAAATTAAGGAGAAATACATACAATCTTTTAGAAAACAAAAGGGAAAAAAGAAAGATATAGGAAGCAGGTGGAAGCAAATCAGCTACCTCTCACTTCATAGCTTACGATGCTATCAACTAAGCCACAGCGCTCCGTATATGGTATACACGGTCTAAAAACTGTGCCTACAAATGTCATTATTTTATATTCAACAACGACAAATTGTAGCAAAACGACGCGCTTTTCATAGATCGTCACTGTGTTGTAGCACTGAAACAGTATACTTTCATAGCACAGAAGTTATAATACTAAAAGCATAAAGTAAAAAATGGAAATTTGTGGTAAGGTCTTATGGGACCAAACTGCTGAGGTCATCGGTCCCTAAGCCTACACACTGCCTAATCTAACTTAAACTAACTTACGCTATTGACAACACACACACACACACACCCATGCCCAAGGGTGGACGCGAACCCCCGACGTGGGGAGCCGCACGGACCGTGACAAGACGCTCTAGAACGTGTGGCTACCCGCGCGGCAGCATAAAGTAGAGGAAGCCTTTATCTCCGTAATGCAGTTTTCTGTCATTTTATTATAACAAATGCGTGGTTTAGCGCAGTACAAATTGGCGGATCCTAAGTCCTGCTTGTGACGTAAATTGATGTCTCATCTCCTTGTCTCGCTTACTCTCCAAGAGGCAAAATCTGACTTACCAGATTCTTCAGTACACGCTGCGCAGCGTAGTGGAACGTGGAACTCCACGCTGTGACGTCGGCTGCTCCTCGTCCACGTGCATTTTCACGTCCCGTGAGAGGATGGCTTTACGATTAGGGTGGGAGCGCCAGCTCCTGATCGGATCCGTCCGGCCAATTAAGGACGCCAGACAGTGTGCCGCCCGGCCTGGATGTGGTTTGTAGGCGGTTTCCCACATCCGACTACCAGCATACCGCACTGGTATACACTCCCGCCTCAGTTACACGATTCTCAGATATTTCTAAAACGTTCTCATAATTTCGTGCGGATAACACTAGACGGATACAGATAAAGTTAGATTAGATTATATTAATTATTCATTCCATTGGCCTACAAAAGAGGGGATTCTTCTGGGTGAAACATGTTAGATAAACATATTACAAAAATGTAATTAGAAAAACTTGAGTTTCATTAATTTTAATGATCCTCAGTCAACAAACAGTAAAATTATGTACATGAATTAAAATTAAACATCTAATATTTACAGGTTTAATACTTACATCTACTTTCATTAAATCCATCATTCACACAGTAGCTAGTTACTTGGCTATTAGAACTAAGTATTGTCAAAAATTAAAGTAAATTATTCGTTTCAATGATCCTCAGTTACGAACAGTCAAATTATGTACAAGATTTAAAATTAAACTTCCACTATTTATGGACTTAAGACTTACATCTGCTTTCCATACATCCGTCATTCACACAGTAGGTAGTTGCTTGGCTGTTACAACCAAGTATTGTCAAAAATTAAACTATAATAAATTTTCATAAAAATGGTCTACTGCACTTGTTGAGAAATTCATGGGTGGAATAGAAGGAGTTGGCCACCAAAAATTCTTTTAAATTATTTTTAAATTGTGCCTTGTCTGAAACTAAACTCTTAATGGTTGCTGGCAACTTATTGAAAATATGCCTTGCTGAATACTGGACTCCTTTCTGGGCAAGAGTAAGTGATTGTAAATCTTGTTCTTATTCCTAGTATTGATACTGTGTACTGAGCAGTTAGTTGGAAAAAGAGATATATTATTAACAACAAACTTCATTAAGGAATAAATATACTGACAAGCTGTGGTTAATACGCCCAATTCTTTGAATAGGTTTCGACATGATTTTCTTGGATTTAAACTACACATTACTCTTATTATATGCTTCTGTACTCTAAAAATGTTTTCTCGGTTTGTGGAGTTACCCCAAAATATGATACCATATGACATAATGAAGTGAAAATAAGCAAAATATGCCAGTTTATTATATTTATATCTCCTATGTCTGACATCATTTGCTTTGCAAATACAGACTTTTTTAGGCGCTTTAGCAGTTCGTTAGTATGTCGCTCACAACTGAATTTATTATGAAGTTGGAATCAAAATAATTTTACAATTTCAACTTCTCGTATTTCCATGTCATCATAATTTATACACACACTAGACGGAAATCTCTTGGAAGTTCTGAGCTGCATATTATGACAGTGAATTGGCTATGAACCACTTATTAATGTCAGTAAATACAGGAAAGTCAAAACAACCTTTGGTGACATTAAAAGCAACGGTGGTAACATTAAGAGTGCAACGGGAATTCCACTGTTAAATGCAGAGGAGAGAGCAGATAGGTCGAAAGAATACATTGAAAGCCCCTATGAGGGTGAAGATTTGTCTGATGTGATAGAAGAAGAAACAGGAGTCTATTTAGAAGAGATAGGGGATCCAGTATTAGAATCGGAATTTAAAAAAACTTTGGAGGACTTACGATCAAATAAGACAGAAGGGATAGATAACATTCCATCAGAATTTCAAAAATCATTGGGGGAAGTGGCAACAAAACGACTATTCACGTTGGTGTGTAGAATATATGAGTCTGGCGATATACCATCTGACTTTCGGAAAAGCATCATCCACACAATTCCGAAGATGGCAAGAGCTGACAAGTGCGAGAATTATCGCACAATCAGCTTAACAGCTCATGCATCGAAGCTGCTTACAAGAATAATATACAGAAGAATGGAAAAGAAAATTGAGAATGCGCTAGGTGACGATCAGTTTGGCTTTAGGAAAAGTAAAGGGACGAGAGAGGCAATTCTGACGTTACGGCTAATAATGGAAGCAAGGCTAAAGAAAAATCAAGACACTTTCATAGGATTTGTCGACCTGGAAAAAGCGTTCGACAATATAAAATGGTGCAAGCTGTTCGAGATTCTGAAAAAAGTAGGGGTAAGCTATAGGGAGAGACGGGTCATATACAATATGTACAACAACCAGGAGGGAATAATACGAGTGGACGATCAAGAACGAAGTGCTCGTATTAAGAAGGGTGTAAGACAAGGCTGTAGCCTTTCACCCCTAGTCTTCAATCTGTACATCGAGGAAGCAATGATGGAAATAAAAGAAAGTTTCAGGAGTGGAATTAAAATACAAGGTGAAAGGATATCAATGATACGATTCGCTGATGACATTGCTGGCTGGCTCTGAGCACTATGGGACTCAACATTTTAGGTCATAAGTCCACTAGAACTTAGAACTACTTAAACCTAACTAACCTAAGGACATCACACACACCCATGCCCGAGGCAGAATTCGAACCTGCGACCGTAGCAGTCCCGCGGTTCCGGACTGCATCGCCAGAACCGCTAGACCACCGCGACCGATGACATTGCTATCCTGAGTGAAAGTGAAGAAGAATTAAATGATCTGCTGAACGGAATGAACAGTCTAATGAGTACACAGTATGGTTTGAGAGTAAATCGGAGAAAGACGATGGTAATGAGAAGTAGTAGAAATGAGAACAACGAGAAACTTAACATCAGGATTGATGGTCACGAAGTCAATAAAGTTAAGGAACTCTGCTACCTAGGCAGTAAAATAACCAATGACGGACGGAGCAAGGAGGACATAAAAAGCAGACTCGCTATGGCAAAAAAGGCATTTCTGGCCAAAAGAAGTCTACTAATATCAAATACCGGCCTTAATTTGAGGAAGAAATTTCTGAGGATGTACGTCTGGAGTACGGCATTGTATGGTAGTGAAACATGGAATGTGGGAAAGCCGGAACAGAAGAGAATCGAAGCATTTGAGATGTGGTGCTATAGACGAATGTCGAAAATTAGGTGGACTGATAAGGCACGGAATGAGGAGGTTCTACGCAGAATCGGAGAGGAAAGGAATATGTGGAGAACACTGATAAGGAGAAGGGACAGGATGATAGGACATCTGTTAAGACATGAGGGAATGACTTCCATGGTACTAGAGGGAGATGTAGAGGGCAAAAACTGTAGAGGAATCGACAGAGATTGGAATACGTCAAGCAAATAATTGAGGACGTAGGTTGCAAGTGCTACTCTGAGATGAAGAGGTTAGCACAGGAAAGGAATTCGTGGCGGGCCGCATCAAACCAGTCAGTAGACTGATGGAAAAAAAAAAAAATTGATTAGCTGCTCTTTCTAAATTTAGATTTGATTTACTATTTACTGCTATGTTTGTATCATCTGCAAATAAGACAAACTTGACATCTGGTAATGAAACAGATGACAGGTTATTAATATACACAAGAAAAATTCCATTCAAGGTGGGGAAGGGGTGTGTACAGAAAGGGCATCCGGCCGGCCTGTTCCACTACCGGTGTCAAATGCAGATTTAAGTTGCCGGTCCCGTGATGGTACGGATAAGGCAAAAGCCAAAAAGGAAGAAAACGAAGTGTACGTTTATCTTCCGAAAAGACCACATAGGTAAAATTAATGGCTTTAGGGGTTCGGAGATCGTCTTTACAAGTATTGGTCTCTTCATTAGTTATCTTTACAAGGCAATGATACATTCATTTTATAATTTTCATGACGTGGTGTTCAACTTTATCCGTGTGGAAAATATATCGACCTTGAAATCGATCTGATGAAGTACCTTACTTCAGAGTGATGACAGTCGATGCTACATCGAGAACTGGCTATTATGCAAACACAAACTGACATTTCACACTATAACTACATTCAATTCAAAACTGAAAATGGGATGAGATTCAACTGCGTTAACGAATAACTTCTGTTAGTATGTACGTGCATCGTTTACAGCACTATTCGCTGTTCAACCCATCGACCAGTCCAGAATCTTCTTTGGGATTTCCTCTGCGTCACTGAAATGACTATATTTATGGTTTATTTTCCACTCCTGGTCAGTTTCGAGCCTTTTCTATTGGTAGTTGACGTGCCTGAGCACAACCAAGATCTCCAACTACCAGCATATGGTGGGCAAACATGAAGCTTACAAGTAGTCAAGCGTATAGTTGGTATAAAAACAGTTTAAAGGTAGTCGCACAAACGAGAAACTCCACAGAGGGCTAACTTTAGTAAAACAAACCGTCATAGAACCGCTAGTCGACGAACAGTAATAATATCAGCGAATGGGTCTCTGCGTTGCAACGAACTAAAAGACTTCTCGGCATCCGTTTCAGTAACTTTGTATTGCCTGAAGGAAAGTAACTCTAGATTCCTTTGGAAGCTACAACTGCTTAACTAGCAGTTGTACTGATGTTCCTGTCATTTACAAATCAACGACGTAATAAATTGTAATATTTCTCTTTACGCGAAATGTATGTTGGCAGCAGTAGACTAGCTTTGCAGTCAGTTTCAAATGCCGGAATCCGAAATTTTCTCAATAACCTTTCGCGAAAAGAACGACGTCTTACACCCAGGGATTCCCATTAATATTCAAGGAGCATCTCCGTAATACTTTCGTCTTGAATGAACCTACCGGTGACAAATCTAGAATCCGGATGTCGTTTATGCGCGGCACGACCACGTAGGTGTATCACCAACAATAAATCGGCTAAAATTACTTTTTCCTAGCGATCCAAACAATTTTTGGTATAGTTCCATTGTTGCCTCTATATGTGCCAGTTTCTTCAGACTGCAGCCAGCTTGGTAAGCTAGTACGTCATCACTATCGTCAATGTCTGCAGGCGAACAAACGGCGATAGATTCATCAGAAATCATATCGTAGTCAGCGTCAGTGTCACTTCGTAGCCACTTCCTGACATCTATAATACCTGTGTCCGAGCATTCTGCAGTCTCTGCAAATGCTGCGACACAACATTTAGCACCAGTGTTTTTCAACAATTCCCCTTTATCCGCGCTATGCAGTGCCGTAGCTTTTTGTCTATGGACACTACCATCTTCTTTGTGTTTGATGCCGTTCCACATTCGCAACAAGCGAGGGCAACTATGTCAGCTTGCTAACGGACAGCTATCCAGGA
The DNA here is from genome assembly GCF_023864275.1 of Schistocerca cancellata. NCBI lineage: Eukaryota > Metazoa > Arthropoda > Insecta > Orthoptera > Acrididae > Schistocerca > Schistocerca cancellata. The sequence continues at coordinate 188,591,043 of NC_064633.1, forward strand.
TCAGTGTAAGGCGGCTAGCTGAATCTAAATTTAATTTTGCTCTTCATAGACTATTGCCGCTATTACATCCAGTGTATCAAATATTCTACAATGATTGTTAAAAAAAAAAAAAACATTTAATCAGGGCCAGATGTACGAGGTTCGATTTCACTTCCATTTTTGCTTTAAAAATTTCATAGTACATGCTGCAAAATCGTCGCAGCATAGCATCATATTTACTGAGGCAATAAAATACAAGGAAAGCTTATACTGTGCGTCACTGACAATTTGAACAAGACAGAGAGGAGAAATGGCAATGGTACACACTGTAGAGCGGCAAGTGGTGCGTATTTAGTTAGTTAGTTAGAGTCAGTTAGTTACATATTCCACAGTTCATTTCCAGCAGAGAGCCTTGGCATAGAGGTAGCGTTCTTGATGCCTAACCATAAACATTGGGGGTCCCACGTTCAAACCCAGCCACTGATTAAATTTTGAATAAAAATCAGCATCAGGGGCGGCCGAAGACTTCTGGCATAAGTAGTCACCTACGTTCTGCCAACAGGCTTGTTAAATAGCCCGGAGTAAGGGACAGACGTTCAGGGCACTCCCTTGTCCTAGGGGTGGGAAACTGCCCCACGACGCAGACGAACCAGCAACGATCAAAGGCATGAGGATGCAGCAAGCAATGGAAACCACTGCATTCAAGACAATGTGCATCCATAGGACGTGTGGTCTGTAACTGAAAAAGTGTCACGGTCTTTCCAGTGGCAAAAGATTGAATATTAATGGGAATCCCTGGGTGTAAGACGTCGTTCTTTTCGCGAAAGGTTATTGAGAAAATTTCGGGTACCGGCATTTGAAACTGACTGCAAAGCTAGTCTACTGCTGCCAACATACATTTCGCGTAAAGAGAAATATTAGAATTTATTACGTTGTTGATTTGTAAATGACAGGAACATCAGTACAACTGTTAGTTAAGCAGTTAGAGCTTCCAAAGGAATCTAGAGTTACTTTCCTTCAGGAAATACAAAGTTACTGAAACAGATGCCGAGAAGTCTTTTAGTTCGTTGCAACGCAAAGACGCATTCGCTGATATTATTACTGTTCGTCGACTAGCGGTTCTATGGCCCACGTCGGATCTCCAGGAGGGGACTGCCAAGGGGAAGGTGACCATGAGGGAAAGACTGAATAGTCAGTTAAGGGGTAACATTCCACTAGTCTGAGCGTAGAATAGCAGAAGCATGAACGTACTAGGAAAACTAGAAAATCTGGAAAGCGAAATGCAAAAGCTCAGTCTAGATATAGTGGTGGTTAGTGACGTGAAACGAAAAGAAGACAAGTATTTATGGTCAGACGAGCATAGGGTCATACTAACAGCAGCAGAAAATGGTATAATGGGAGTAGCATTCGTTGTGAATAGGAAATTGAGGCACAAAACAGTTCAGTGACTGGATTGTTCTCGTCACTTTGGGCAGCAGAGCAATGCCGACAACGATAGTGCAGACATACGTGCCTACGTCGCAAACAGAACATGAAGAAATAGAGAAAGTATATGAGGATATTGCGCTGGTAATTCAATATGTAAACGGACATGGAACTATCATAACCACAGTGGTTTGGAATGTGGCTGTATGGGAAGGGTTAGAAGAAAGGCTGAGGCGAGAATATGGGCTTCGCAGTACGAATGCAAGAGTGGAAAGCCTAACTGAGAGTTCTGCAACAAATTTCAAATGGTTATGGCGAAAGTGAACCTTCATAGCTTAGTGGTCAGTGTAGACGGGTGCCATGCGGATGACCCAGGTTCGATTCCCGTTACTGCCTAGGATTTTTCCGCAGCGGTAGGATTGGTACGGGATGCACTCAGCCTCGTGCTGCCAATTGAAGAGTAACGGCTCCACGATCTGGAAAGTCTGCAGACCGGCCGGAAGAGCGGTGTGCTCACCACATGTTACTCCACACCGCGTCTGCATGACATCGCATGGCATGGGATGACACGGTGGCCAGAGACATCACTTGCGCCTTCACGGCCTGAGCGAGGAGCTCGTTAAAAAATGGTGAATACTCCGTTCAAGAATCACAAGAGGAGCAGGTATACTTGGATAAGATCCGGAGGCATAGGAAGGTTCCAGCTGGATTGCATCATGATCATACAGAGATTCGGGAATCAGATTTTGGACTGTAAGGTGTATCCATGGCCAGATATGCAGGGTGATTCACGAAGATATGCAAATATTTTAATATGTTACTCTACATTTCCCCCCCCCCCCCTTTCCCAAGAACCATGGACCTTGGTGGGGAGGCTTGCGTGCCTCAGCGATACGGATAGCCGTACCGTAGGTGCAACCACAACGGAGGGGTATCTGTTGAGAGGCCAGACGAACGTGTGGTTCCTGAAGAGGGGCAGCAGCCTTTTCAGTAGTTGCAGGGGCAACAGTCTAGATGATTGACTGATCTGGCCTTGTAACACCAACCGAAACAGCCTTGCTGTGCTGGTACTGCGAACGGCTGAAAACAAGGGGAAACTACAGCCGCAAATTTTCCCGAGGGCATGCAGCTTTACTGTATGGTTAAATGATGATGGCGTCCTCTTGGGTAAAATATTCCGGAGGTAAAATAGTCCCCCATTCGGATCTCCGGGCGGGGACTACTCAAGAGGACGTTGTTATCAGGAGAAAAAAAAAAAAGCGTTTTACGGATCGGAGCGTGGAATGTCAGATCCCTTAATCGAGAAGGTAGGTTAGAAAATTTAAAAAGGGAAATGGATAGGCTAAAGTTAGATTTAGTAGGAATTAGTGAAGTTCGCTGGAAGGAGGAACAAGACTTTTCGTCAGGTGAATGCAGGGTTATAAATACAAAATCAAATAGGGGTAATGCAGGAGTCGGTTTAATAATGAATAAAAAAATAGGAGTGCGGGTAAGCTACTACAAACAGCATAGTGAACGCATTATTGTGGCCAAGATAGACACGAAGCCCACGCCTACTACAGTAATACAAGTTTATATGCCAACTAGCTCTGCAGATGACGAAGAAATTGAAGAAATGTATGATGAAACAAAAGAAATTATTCAGATAGTGAAGGGAGACGAAAATTTAATAGTCATGGGTGACTGGAATTCGGTAGTAGGAAAAGGGAGAGAAGGAAACGTAGCAGTTGAATATGGATTGGGGGTAAGAAATGAAAGAGGAAGCCGCCTGATAGAATTTTGCACAGAGCACAACTTAATCTTAGCTAATACTTGGTTCAAGAATCATAAAAGAAGGTTGTATACATGGAAGTAGCCTGGAGATACTGACAGGTTTCAGATAGATTATGTAATGGTAAGACAGAGATTTAGGAACCAGGTTTTAAATTGTAAGACATTTCCAGGGGCAGATGTGGACTCTGACCACAATCTATTGGTTATGACCTGTAGATCAAAACTGAAGAAATTGCAAAAAGGTGGGAATTGAAGGAGATGGGACCTGGATAAACTGACTAAACCAGAGGTAAAGAGTTTCAGGGAGAGCTTAAGGGAACAATTGACAGGAATGGGGGAAAGAAATACAGTAGAAGAAGAATGGGTAGCTTTGAGAGATGAAGTAGTGAAGGCAGCAGAGGATCTAGTAGGTAAAAATACTAGGGCTATTAGAAATCCTTGGGTAACAGAAGAAATATTGAATTTAATTGATGAAAGGAGAAAATATAAAAAATGCAGTAAATGAAGCAGGCAAAAAGGAATAGAAACGTCTCAAAAATGAGTTCGACAGGAAGTGCAAAATGACTAAGCAGGCATGGCTAGAGGACAAATGGAAGGATGTAGAGGCTTATCTCACTAGGGGTAAGATAGATACTGCCTACAGGAAAATTAAAGAGACTTTTGGAGAAAAGAGAACCACTTATATGAATATCAAGAGCTCAGATGGAAACCCAGTTCTAAGCAAAGAAGGGAAAGCAGAAAGGTGGAAGGAGTATATAAAGGGTCTATATAAGGGCAATGTACTTGAGCACAATATTATGGAAATGGAAGAGGATGTAGATGAAGATGAAATGGGAGATACGATACTGCGTGAAGAGTTTGACAGAGCACTGAAAGACCTGAGTCGAAACAAGGCCCAGGGAGTAGACAACATTCCATTAGAACTACTGACAGCCTTGGGAGAGCCAGTCCTGACAAAACTCTACCATCTGGTGAGCAAGATGTACGAGACAGGCGAAATACCCTCAGACTTCAAGACGAATATAATAATTCCAATCCCAAAGAAAGCAGGTGCTGACAGATGCGAAAATTACCGAACAATCAGTTTAGTAAGTCACGGATGCAAAATACTAACGCGAATTCTTTACAAACGAATGAAAAAACTGGTAGAAGCCGACCTCGGGAAAGATCAGTTTGGATTCCGTAGAAATATTGGAACACGTGAGGCAATACTGACCCTACGACTTATCTTAGAAGCTAGATTAAGGAAAGGCAAACCTACGTTTCTAGCATTTGTAGACTTAGAGAAAGATTTTGACAATGTTGACTAGAATACTCTCTTTCAAATTCTGAAGGTGGCAGGGGTAAAATACAGGGAGCGAAAGGCTATTTACAATTTGTACAGAAAGCAGATGGCAGTTATAAGAATAGAGGGGCATGAAAGGGAAGCAGTGGTTGGGAAAGGAGTGAGACAGGGTTATAGCCTCTCCCCGATGTTATTCAATCTGTATATTGAGCAAGCAGTAAAGGAAACAAAAGAAAAATTCGGAGTGGGTATTAAAATCCATGGAGAAGTAATAAAAACTTTGAGGTTCGCCGATGACATTGTAATTCTGTCATAGACAGCAGAGTACTTGGAAGAGCAGTTGAACGGGATGGACAGTGTCTTGAAAGGAGGGTATAAGATGAACTTCAACAAAAGCAAAACGAGGATAATGGAATTTAGTCGAATTAAGTCGGGTGATGCTGAGGGAATCAGATTAGGAAATGAGACACTGAAAGTAGTAAAGGAGTTTTGCTATTTGGGGAGCAAAATAACTGATGATGGTCGAAGTAGAGAGGATAGAAAATGTAGACTGGCAATGGCAAGGAAAGCGTTTCTGAAGAAGAGAAATTTGCTAACATCGAGTATAGGTTTAAGTGTCAGGAAGTCGTTTGTGAAAGTATATGTATGGAGCATTGCCGTATTTGGAAGTGAAACATGGACGATAACTAGTTTGGACAAGAAGAGAATAGAAGCTTTTGAAATGTGGTACTACAGAAGAATGCTGAAGATTAGATGGGTAGATCACAGAACTAATGAGGAGGTACTGAATAGGATTGGGGAGAAGAGAAGTTTGTGGCACAACTTGACTAGAAGAAGGGATCTGTTGGTGGGGCATATTCTGAGGCATCAAGGGATCACCAATTTAGTACTGGAGGGCAGCGTGGAGGGTATAAATCGTAGAGGGAGACCAAGAGATGAATACACTAAACAGATTCAGAAAGATGTAGGTTGCAGTAGGTACTGGGAGATGAAGAAGCTTGCAAAGTATAGGGTAGCATGGAGAGCTGCATCAAACCAGTCTCAGGACTGCAAGACCACAACAACAAACAACTCTACAAGTAAAACTAAAGAAAAAAGTTCATATAAACATAGATCCGCAAATGTTTAGTTACGGAGTTACGGCTAATAAAAGATTTTGCCTGAAATTTAGCAACTTCGCTAATATGAGGCCATCGCAAAACTGTACGAGGTTAAGGTAAAGCACGACTTCCATTTATTTTGTTGCTGTTGATGTGGTGAATCTAATAAAACATGTCCCAAGCGTGCATCTGCAGTAGTTTTCCAGAACTTCCAGAGAAGCAAAGATTATTATACAAGTAAATTTGGTTGTTTTCCATTATGAATGTAGAAACGTTTATGTCGTTGTTGGCAACCGTTAGTAAGTTGTTTCAGTCGTTTCCTAACCTTGAAACGAGTTAGTTTTCTTTATTGTTCAGTGAAATAGTATAATAACTACAGTGTATTTAAGTGAAACCATATAGTAGCAAATGGTTGAAACGGCTCTAAGCACTATGTAACTTAACATCTGAGGTCATCAGTCCCATAGACTTAGAACTACTTAAACCTAACTAACCTAAGGACATCACACAAATCCATACCCGAGGCAGCATTCGAACCTGCGACCGTAGCAGCAACGCGGTTCCGGCCCACATAGTAACAGTTGTAGTTTGCTTATAAGATGGGGATGTCTTTCAATTTTACGACAGAGGAATACGCATGTATGGTGTTTATTTGTGGCAAATGTGATGGTAATGCTACGGCTACAGTTAACGAATATCGGGTACGTTATCCAACCCGGAGGATTCCGAATGCACGAACCATTAGTGGAGTATTTCGAGTGTTACGGGAGACAGGTTTTCTACGTAGCGTTTGTTATCAGTACGAGTGCTCGATACGTGAAGACGATGGTGAGGATGTTATGGACGCTGTTCAAGGTAGGCCGGGTACCAGTACACGACGGATGTCTCAACCATTAGACGTTTCACAATCTAAGGTATGAGGTCCACTAAAGTACAATAATCTGTATCCTTACCATGAACAAATAGCGCATCATTTACATCCATACGTCTCATTTGGTCTAAACATTGGAAAATGCGTTGATGTTGCTAGCATTGTGCTTAAAAAATTTTCTGGTTGTGTATCTTACATGCACACTAGTACGTATTTAAAAAGTATTTTGTTAATAAAAGCTAAGCATATTTATCGAAATTAATTTTTTTAGCTTTTTTGTTGTGGGCACAGGGGACCCCGCCCCCTTTGGTATTATTCCTTATGGAAAATGCGTTGGAACTGCTAGGGTTGATCATGGATAATGAAGGTCATTTTTCCTTTAGTGTTGTAAATATGGACATCACTGTTCTTACCGTGCGAGGTAGCGCAGTGGTTAGACACTGGACTCGCATTCGGGAGGACGACGGTTCATCCCGCGTCCGGCCATCCTGATTTACATTTTCCGTGATTTCCCTAAATCACTCCAGGCAAATGCCGCGATGGTTCCTCTGAAAAGGCACGGCCGACTTCCCTCCCCATCCTTCCCTAATCCGATGAGACCGATGACCACGCTGTCTGGTCTCCTTCCCCAAAACAACCAACCAACCAACCATCACTGTTCTTCTCAAATTGTGAAGGTTTTTCTTATGACGGATTTCAGAAGCGAATGTAATTATCTTTTGTTATGGCGCAGTGGAAATGTCTAACTCACCCAAGACTTACTTACAATTTAGCTGTGGATGAATGCCACCTGTTGTTCTTTCTGCTCGCGTTTGTGCAATCGATAGTTTTTCCTTAAGTAATCAGTTACCCCAGAACGTTATTCCACAAGACATTTTTCAGTGGAAATATGCAAAATATGTGAGAACAATGATTCGATTGTTCCCAGGACTAGCAGTTACGTCAGAGCAAAAGTAGTTGAGCTAATTTCTTTGAAGACAGCAGTAATAAGCTTCTTCCATTTCAAGTTTTCATCAGTACGTACACCCAAAATTATGGAGCATTGTAGCATGTTTATTGATTCCTGTTCATGTGTTATATCAATTATTGGTACGAGCCAACTTGTTATTATGAATGTACATGATGACGACTTGAAAAGTATTGCCTCCGCATTTTTTACGTGAAAACTCGTTACTAACATTCCACATCCTTATTCTTCACGTCTATATAAGAGTTTCTCAACACAGTCGCCCTGGCAAAGAATGCTTTTCTCCCGATGAGAGATGAAGTTTGTTGATATTATCACCGTAGAATGTTTGACTTTGTTGATGGAGCTAAAACATAACCTCTGCCTGCACCGCTTTATTGCCACCAAAATGAAGTCCTCGAAGGTGTTCCTGGAGTATTGGAAACAGATGAAAACTGGATGGGGACAAACCGGGAGTGTATGGAGTATTGTCGATGACGGTGAACCCAAGGTGTCGCATTGTTGGAGATGTAGCGCTAAATTGTGGTCTGACATTGTCATGGTGAATTAGTTACAAACTCGATTACAGCACTCTGTTTCTCGTGCACAGACATAGGTACTTTACACACCGCCGTCTTACTCGTTGTAATTCGGAGCCCTATAGCAACAGCCTGCAGCAAATATGTAGAAGATGTAGAATGTTAATAACGTTTCTTTTATTTAAAAAGCTGTAATATATTTCACGTAGCAAACTCGAACAGGAAATTCCCTGTAGGTGGTGGTAGCCATCAGTGTAGGGCCAGTGAGACCGCGTCTGCAGAGCCACCTGCTTCCTGTAACGGCTGACGACGAATGTAAACACACAGTAACCCAAGCTCCATATCTGTTTCATACTCGTATACATGTCGAGTTTTGTGCGGGAAACCATCGAAAACGAAGACAACGAATTGCAGGCCTTATTTGATGAAGATGATACTCAAACCCAGCAGGAAGCCGTGGAGTGAATGTGACGCAGAACGCGTCTTCGGTTGAACGCTGTGAGTAAGATGCAGAAAGTGGGAAAATGGTTTCCGCATGAACTGAATGAAAGACAGCAAGCAAATCGAAAGACCACTTTGCTCGCCAGATACAAAACAAAGTCGTTTCTCCATTGAATACTGACAGGTGATAAAAAATGAATATGCTTTGAGAATCCTAAGCGTCGTAAATCAAGGGTGAGCCCAGGAAAGCCATCGACATCTTCTGCAACACCAAATCGCTTTGGAAAGAAGACAATGCTTTTGTGTGGTGGGATTAGGATGTCCTCCATTGTGAGCTGTTAAAACCTGGTGAAACCATTAACACTGATCGGTACCAACCGCAAATGATCGATTCAAATCAAGCATTACGTGAAAAACGACCGGAATATGGAAAAAGGCAACACAAAGTGATATTGCTCCATGATATCGCCCTATTACACACAGCAAAACGGGTCAGGGAAACGATCGAGGCGTTCATTTGGGAAATACCAGGGCATGCGGCTTATTCTTCAGACTTGGCTCCGTCCGTTTATCATCTATATGTATTAGTGGAAGACGATCTCGCTGAACAACGCTTCAATGAGTATGAAAATGTACGAAAAAGGTTCGCTGACTGGTTCACTTCAATTACGTGGTATTCGTGGCCTGCCGAAGAGGTGAAAGGACTGTATTAAGTAGCAAGTATTTGAATAAAATATGTTTATCGGTTTCAAACAACAGACATCTACACTACTGGCCATTAAAATTGCTACACCAAGAAGAAATGCAGATGATAAACTGGTATTCATTGGACAAATATATTATACTAGAACTGACATGTGATTACATTTTCACACAATTTCGGTGCATAGATCCTGAGAAATCAGTACCCAGTACAAACTCCTCTGGCCATAATAACGGCCTTGATACGCCTGGGCATTGAGTCAAACAGAGCTTGGATGGGGTGTACAGGTACAGCTGCCGATGCAGCTTCAACTCGATACCACAGTTCATCAAGAGTAGTGACTGGCGTATTGTGACGAGCCAGTTGCATGGCCACCATTGACCAGACGTTTTCAGTTAGTGAGAGACCTGGAGAACGTGCTGACCAGGGCAGCAGTCGAACATTTTCTGTATCCAGAAAGGCCCGTGCAGACCTGTAACATGCGGTCATGCATTATCCTGCTGAAATGTAGGGTTTCGCAGGGATCGAATAAGGGTAGAGCCACGGGTCGTAACACATCTGAAATGTAAAGTCCACTGTTCAAAGTGCCGTCAATGCGAACAAGAGGTGACCGAGACTTATAACCAATGGCACCTGTAGTGTCCCTTTTGCAATATTCATCCTTATCAAGGTGAAACATAAATAAAACTGACAGTATGTGACTCAAAATTAATTGCAAACATTGATTTATCATTGATTTAACTGTAAAAATATACAATATATATATCGATAAATGCAGAAAAGACATTATTTTTATTATATGAGATTATAATGTGATTATCTTTGTAAGAGTATAAAATACAATGCAATGCTCGTTCTTCTGTCTAGTCTGTTTTGTTCTGTTCGTTGTGGTGTTAGCTGGAATAAGGTACGCAAGCTATTGTGCTGCGCTAGCATTTGTTTCTGTCGTAACGTAATTGCAAACATTTAATGGTGTAAACTGTGTCCTAGTAAGAATATATTAGTATAAAGTGATTTCCGTGTGTTATTTCAAGAACCTACGCCACATTTATCTTATGAAAAGAATATTTAATGAAAATTATTTAGCATGTTTTCAGCTGCTGCGGAGCGAATAACAGTAATCTCTGACTGTTAACAATTAGCCGCTATTACGCGGTACATTTAAAAATATTTTTTCACAGCACAATGTCTGATAGCCGGAGCGGAAGAAATTAAGTAAAAATATTCAGTGAAATTAATTGAAGTAATCCAGTGAAATAATTTTATTAAAACTTGTCTATTTTCTGTGATAGTAATAATTTCAGAGCTGAGTACTACTACGCTATTGCATTTACAGTAATTTGTAGGGAGCCTGGCGCTCGATAAAACGAGATATAATACGTAATTGGCAACCTACGAAATTCATTATTTTGCTTATTATATCTCTTTTGTATCTTTTTTTTTTTTTGAAAGCTAAAAGTAAAAACTAACTCCACTAAAAATCAGTAACAGATCACAATAAATCAAAGGACAAACAAATTTACTAGGAGAGTGTTTCCGCAAAATAATTATATTTCTTTTAAGAGATATAATACACCCCATACCATCACGCCGGGTGATACGCCAGTATGGCGATGACGAATACACGCTTCCAGTGTGCGTTCACCTCGATGTCACCAAACACGGATGCGACCGTCATGATGCTGTATGCAGAACCTGGATTCATCCGAAAAAATGACGTTTTGCAATTCGTGCACCCAGGTTCGTCGTCGAGTACATTATCACAGGCGCTCCTGTCTGTGATGCAGCGTCAAGGGTAACTGCAGCTATGGTCTCCGAACTGATAGTCCATGCTGCTGCAAACGTCGTCGAACTGTTCGTGCAGATGGTTGTTGTCTTGCAAACGTCCCCATCTGCTGACTTAGGGATCGGGACGTGGCTGCACGATCCGTTACAGCCATGCGGATAAGGTGCCTGTCATGTCGACTGCTAGTGATACGAGGCCGTTGGGATGCAGCACGACGTTCCGTATTACCGTCCTGAACCCATGGATTCGATATTCTGCTAACAGTCATTGGATCTCGACCAACGCGAGCAGTAATGTCGCGATAACCGCAATCGCGATAGGCTACAATCCCACCTTTATCAAAATCGGAAACGTGATGGTACGCATTTATCCTGCTTACACGAGGCATCACAACAACGTTTCAACAGGCAACGCCGGTCAACTGCTGTTTGTGTATCAGAAATCGATTGGAAACTTTCCTCATGTCAGCACGTTGTAGGTGTCGCCACCGGCGTCAACCTTGTATGAATGCTCTGAAAAGCTAATCATTTGCATATCGCAGCATTGTCTTCCTGTCGGTTAAATTTCGCATCTGTAGCAAGTCATCTTCGTGGTGTAGCAATTTTAATGGCCAGTAGTGTAATTATTGCAACCAAATTCCGGTTTCATACTTCCACACCTGGCAGATGTACACGCCTCGTGTGAGACTTGTACATCGACGATTGCGGAGCAGGAAAGAAACGTGCGCCTGGTTAACTGGGAGTTACTTCCAACAATGACGCAGCAGGGAACCAGTGACGTACTAGCCGCAGTACGCACGACGACCGCCGGGCGGCAGCACCGCCGCCCCCGGTGCCCCGCGTCGCGCTGCGTGCCGGCGCGCGCTCCCGCCGGCAGTCAGTCGCTCGCCGACCGTCGCAGGCGCCGCTCGAGTTGCGCCATGGCCCTCGCGGCCCGCTACGCCCGCGCTTCGCCGCTGCTGCTGACACTGATGCTGCAGCTGCTGCGGGCCGCCGCCTCTGACACGGTGACCGCCCGCGGCCGGCTGGACGCCTGCGTGGTGCCCGGCTGCAGCTGCCTCGACGGCGGCGCCGACGTCTCCTGCCGCGACGCTGCGCTCGGAGACGCCTTCTTCGACGACGTCTCCGTGTCGCCCGCTGCCACCAGGCTGTGAGTACCTGATGCACTCTGCTCGCCATTCCTTGCTCCATTTATTACCTGTCTGTCTCCAACTATGCCTTTGACAGCTCTGTTTCTGCATATTTGCCCAGTTACTAATGCCGTACGCAGCTCCTCGTTTATTTAGAAACATTACTGAAATAAACATTTGATTCGTGAACAACTAATGATACGTATCTGCCATTGCTGTTATAAGATCATTACCAAGTGTTTTGTGTGTCAAAAAATGTTATCAATCCCATCATATCGACGTGTGTGGCATGAAAGCCAAATAATAATACTACACAGAATGTCCCATTTACTTTGTCCATCCCAAACAAGTTTTTCTAGAGAAGAAAAATAAAAATTTTATCAAGAAAATGTTGTTTAGCTACCAGGTGACATTAGCCACCATGTCTTTCTTGTAACTGCAATCATTAAGGAAATATGGACATCAGTACGGCTCATTTTAAAAAGCGGTCTATACTTTTTATTCGCTCTTCCCTTTCCTTGCCTCAAAACCTGTTCAGAAACGTATCACAGTGTACCATTCACGTAAATATGGTGTTGTTAAAAAACGCAACAGGAAATTGATCTTGACTTCCCAGGACTAACGTACAGGGAGGTACTCGGGGTAACGTAAGTCTTTCACTTGCTGAAGCTGATGGTAAACAAATGTAAAACAAGTAAAACGCTATCTTCAACGAAGACAATGTAGAAATGCTACTAATCTATGGACAATTTAAGTCACAAGTGAATAATGTTTTCATATTTCAATATGGGTACATGTTTTACAGAACTGAAGTACTTTTACGCGATATGATGTTCTACATTCTCTTCGTTGTACTAGCGCTTGCTCAGCGACGAATTAGGGTGGGCAGAAAAATAGACATCTCTGCAAACCAAACTTATTTGATGGCCCGGTGGACATTAAGACGTATGAATTCTGTAGCAGAGACATTTCAAAACTATTTCGTCGTTCGACGCGATACCAATATGTGTATGCCCCGCTTCTAGCAGTTGCAGAACACGTTGTTTCATAGCCAACTGCATGTTTTCCAATTCGACACCTTTTTCATCTCCCATGACGTTGGCGTCCATGGGAGCTTACCTAGGCATTAAGAGACTGAGAACCAAATAACTAAATTCGGTTTTAGGCAGTAACAAGAAGTGGGACGGGATCGTCAACGATAAAACGATAATCCTCGAACGTAATAAGCGGTCTAATGAGGCCACAACCCGTCCGTTGCGTGGTTACGTATAAAGAGCTCCACTTGCTGAGCTTATTTGTGTTTCAGACTGTCGTTTGTGTTTAACCACACTTTCTGTCCTCTGACGTCACCAGCATTGTCGGACGAAACTTTAGGCTCACAAATATGCTTAGACCACAGCGTAATGCCGAAGAAAGATACCTCGCCAAGGAAACAATAAATCGATTATAGAATGTAGGTTTGCACGGCCAGGTTTTAATTCTGATAAAACTTCTGGACAGAGTGTGTGAAACTATTTTCTGCAGTTTCGTCCCCATATCTGCGGGAGACATCTTCGGAAATATCTATGCCCGAACATTCAAGAGTCACTACATCCGGAAGATGAAAACCGAATTTTGAACAGTTTTACGCTGTTGTGTATAGTTGCCAAAGCACGAAGCGGTTTCCCTACACCGGTAAAATATCGGTTTCCGGATGATTTGTGTAAGTAATTTTATACAAAAGGCCTCTGGAAATCAGCCGATCCGGTTCCCTGTTTAGTGAGCACATTAGCCATTTCTCATCAATTAGTTTAGGAGATAGACCGTGCTCAGTCAAACATTTCAACTTATCTTTCAGTGCAGAAAAAGTCACTCCATCCAGGTTAGACGAAGAGTTTTACAAAAACAAGGCGTAACATGAAAACTGAAGCGTTTGTATGGGAGCAAAAATCGATTGTGTGAGAGCAAATGTGGCAGCTAAAGCCACATTTCCACAATCGATATTGGAGAATTTACATGACCAACCAGAAACGGTATTGGGAAATCAGATTACGAGAGATATTAAGGTTTATAACTGAAACTGAACCAGCCACAAGTAATCATACTTACCCATGTAAACGCAGGGAGTGTTACATACATAGACCACGGCCTCTCAGTTGTAACTAAAGAAATGGTAAGGTGCTTAAAATCTACAAATAAGTGACGACTATTCACATTGACAGAACCCACGTCGTACAGTTTTGTCGCGCTTCTCGGCAGTGTATCGCCGAATCCTGTGCGACCCGTAAAGTGAAGAGCTGAGTGAGTTGCGGGCGCCCAGGTTGGCGCGAGCGCCGCCCGGCGCTGGCAGCTGTTGACGGAGTGCGGTGGAGTAATCGGCAGCCGCGGTGCCCCACTCCACGCGCCTCGGTCGCGTGCTTGCTTTGCTCTCGACGTGCGCGGCGCTGTGGCCCGCTGCCCGGCCGCCGCTAAGTGCCATTATCGCGTGCGCCGGTCCGCCACCTGCGAGCGCGTGTCGCAAGGCGGCCGCGGGAAGCGCGCACGCGGCTCTGAGCCCTGACGGCGCGCCGCGCCGCGCCGGGAGAAAGCCCTGCTAGCGCCGGTACACCACGCCACGCGCCGGCCGCAGCCACAGGTGGTCGGGGCGGCAATTTACATTCTAGGCCCACACTCCTAGCCTGCCCGGCCGCCACCTACAAGCACATTCCTGCCTCACAGCCAGGGCTGCGGAACAGGATGCAGACGATGAGGTCGGAATTAGGGCGCTTTTACTGACGGGTCGAAAACGGACGAACGTCCTGGGGCTGAGGGTATACGGAGTATAGCCTAGGATAAACAGGGCTTGTGATGACAAGGGGAGGTCACGATGTTGGTATCACAGATTTACTTCAAACTTTGTGCACCTTTAGTAGGCCATTACAATAACATAATGTGCAAGCAGTGAGGTGGACTACTCGGGCATCAACATCATCATCATCATCATCATTTGACTGATAATGCCTTTCAGCGTTCAGTCTGGAGCATAGTCCCCCTTATAAAATTCCTCCATGATCCCCTATTCAGTGCTAACATTGGTGCCTCTTCTGATGTTAAGTCTATTACTTCAAAATCATTCTTAACCGAATCCAGGTACCTTCTCCTTGGTCTACCCTGACTCCTCCTACTCTCTACTGCTGAACCCATGAGTCTCGTGGGTAACCTTGCTTCTCCCATGCGTGTAACATGACCCCACCATCTAAGCCTGTTCGCCCTGACTGCTACATCTAAAGAGTTCATTCCCAGTTTTTCTTTGATTTTCTCATTGTGGACACCCTCCTGCCATTGTTCCCATCTGCTAGTACCTGCAATCATCCTAGCTGTTTTCATATCCGTAACCTCAACCTTATTGATAAGGTAACCTGAATCCACCCAGCTTTCGCTCCCATACAACAAAGTTGGTCGAAAGATTGAACGGTGCACAGATAACTTAGTCTTGGTACTGACTTCCTTCTTGCACAGTATGCATCCTAAGTACTTGAAACCGTCCACCTGTTCTAACTTTGTTCCTCCTATTTGGCACTCAATCCGTTTATATCTCTTCCCCACTGACATTACTTTCGTTTTGGAGATGCTAATCTTCATACCATAGTCCTTACATTTCTGATCCAGCTCTGAAATATTACTTTGCAAACTTTCAATCGAATCTGCCATCACAACTAAGTCATCCGCATATGCGAGACTGCTTATTTTGTGTTCACATATCTTAATCTCACCCAGCCAGTCTATTGTTTTCAACATATGATCCATAAATAATATGAACAACAGTGGAGACTGGTTGCAGCCGTGTCTTTCCCCTGAAACTACTCTGAACCATGAACTCAATTTACCGTCAACTCTGACTGCTGCCTGACTATCTATGTAAAGACCTTTAATTGCTTGTAAAAGTTTGCCTCCTATTGTATAATCTCATATAACAGACAATAACTTCCTCCTAGGAACCCGGTCATATGCCTTTTCTAGATCTATAAAGCATAGATACAGTTCCCTGTTCCACTCATAACACTTTTCCATTATTTGCCGTAAGCTAAAGATCTGGTCCAGACAACCTCTAAGAGGCCTAAACCCACACTGATTTTCATCCAATTTGTCCTCAACTAATACTCGCACTTTCCTTTCAACAATACCTGAGAAGATTTTACCCACAACGCTGATTAAAGAGATACCTCTGTAGTTGTTACAATCTTTTCTGTTTCCATGTTTAAAGATTGGTGTGTTCACTGCTTTCGTCCAGTCTGATGGAACCTGTCTTGACTCCCATGCCATTTCAATTATCCTGTGTAGCCATTTAAGACCTGACATTCCACTGTATTTGATGAGTTCCGACCTAATTTCATCCACCCCAGCCGCTTTATTGCACTGCAATCTATTGACCATTTTCTCTACTTCCTCAATGTGATCCTAATTCCATCATCATTCATATCCCATTGTACATCGAAATCTGACACATTACTGATCGTATTTTCACCTACATTGTGCAGCTCTTCAACTACTCGGGCAACTCAGAGAAAATCGCAAGAGAAGTTTTACGCGTCTGTCATGTAAAGGATGTATCTGTGCGTAGATGCTTCACGTTCTAGTCCATGGTGATCAAGTGATTAGCGTTCGAGTTACTTAAGACGAAAGTGTATGAGGCGATGGTTCGGCCCCTGCTCTAACTTAATTTCTAATCTATATTTTTTCATCACTGTTCTTATCATTTAATTTATATGACATTTTAGAGATAATATAATTAAAGAGAACCACCTGTATTTACATGAAGTTTTAACGAATGCCATGTTATTTCACTACTTACTACTTTTAATTAAATTTAATTATTAGAACAAGCATATTTATTCCTATCGACAATTAAATGAAGAAACGCGTGGGGTTTTCCTGAAAATGTATACCTGTCGCGATTTGCGAAATCCCTTATACATGCAGTCTGGTGAGGTAGCCGTAACTACTCTGCACCACGACGCTTCGAGCTGCATAGCCGGCCGCGGTGGTGTCGCGGTTCTAGGCGGGCAGTCAGGAACCGCGCGACTGCTACGGTCGCAGGTTCGAATCCTGCCTCGGGCATGGATGTGTGTGATGTCCTTAGGTTAGTTAGGTTTAAGTAGTTCTAAGTTATAGGGGACTGATGACCACAGCTGTTAAGTCCCATAGTGCTCAGAGCCATTTGAACCATTTTTGTCGTGCTGCATACACAGAGGCGGGCCGCATCAAGTAGTTAACCTGCGTGGCGCTGAGACGTTGCTAATGTAGCAAGAACGATTAGTGTAAGTGTAAATTTTTGGACTATCACGGAATTTACACTTTTACTACAAAAACGAAGGTTTGAGCGGGAATCGAGAACCGTCCCTCATACATGATCGTCTTAGGAAGATCAAAAGCTAACCACTTGATGACCACGAACTCTTAACGTCTGGCATCTACGCTCAGATAAATCCGTTACATAAAAGACGCGCAAAACTACTCTTGCTATTTTCTCGCATTTGCCAGAGTAGTGCACCGTACTACTCACACATTATCTTGTTTTACTGGCCTACTAAAAGTGTACAAAGTTTGAAGTAAATCCGTGATCCTAGAATCGTGGCCTCCCCTCGTGAGATTACACACAATATGATAATATGAATGGAAACAGCAAGAAGTGTCTTGCGGTATGTTCACAAATGTTCAGTGTCCGAATCGTTAGTCATACACACGTCCGGTCTACGGATACTACAGCAACATCCGATGTCAGTAGCACTGAATCCTGCGTGTGTTGCACACACCAGTGGCACCCGTACCAATTACAGTAGCAAAATCGTCTCTCGAAGAAGGACACTAATCGGCGAGTGCGGTTTGCAGAATCGATCTGAATCAGTGTAACAGGAATCCAAATTTCACACGACAGGTGTTGTTCAGTGACGGAGCTGATTATATGTGCAAGGAGAAATAAACAGAATTATCTTTAGTGGTCAGATGCAAACCCTTCGCGGGTGGATGCCTGTAAAGGTGCTGGTGATGAAAATGCGATGGTTCGATGTGGAATTTGTGGCACAGGAATCGTGGGTCAACGCTGTTGAATCCGCAGGGTAATTTCCCAACCTTCTTCCAACTAGACGGTGCATCTCCCCCACTACGCTTATGGTGTCAGTTTCTGGATGAACTGGAGGTCACTGGAGGGGGCCCAATCGAATGGCCACGGCGGTCCTCTGGTCTACTTCTCTTGACTTTTATGTGTGGGGACATTTGAAATCAACTGCGTATGAGGTAAAAATCAGAAATGTAGCCCATCTTTGCCGGCGTACTAAGGAGACGTGTGTCTGTTGACCCACAGATTCTGCAATCTATGCAGCAAGACTGGCAAAATAGACTCCGATTGTGTGTCCACGCAATGTACGTCATAATGAGCGTATGATGTAATGCCGACTATTACAAGTATCCTAAACTTTACAATATCACAACTTCTACACACATAAAGAGACCTTAAACTAGATTTCACTTGTGTATTGCTGAGAAAGAGGCAGCTCAGAGTGATGTGCCTCTGACCCCTTTCCCGTTTAAGACACGTAAGCCAAATTCAAAATGGCGGATTTTAAGATGGCCGCCGCTATCGCCATGGCTCCTATAATTTGCGCCCCCAGCTGCAGACACCTCATACCAGACACCGTTATGATTCCTCACACCGTTCGAGATTTATAGGGATGTATCCAGACTTTAGCCTCACCCTGTAGAATACAAGGTAGTGATTACTAGATGTATGAACAATAGCAAGCCGCGCCGTTGACGTCAGAGCGAATCATAGAGAACCGAATCAATACTCAATAGCGTGGAGTTGCCATTACGTATTCTGTGGTAATTGAGTTTACGACTGAAAACAATGTTGTTTACGGCGATGTGAATTTTTATTTAGTAACTGGCGACTGCAGACAGAGTTACGCCGTAATTATCAGCGTATTGAAGGATATTAACTTTTTTCAGTGAAAAATAACGGTTTGTTGTGCGGTCGCCAGGCAGGCAAGTAAGTAAGTTACGAATCAAGTTTCATACGTTTCCTAAAAACAATGAAACGAAACGAAACTGGATAAAATCAGAAAACATGCAGATTCGTTTTCAGTTGAAAATGCTTGTGCATGCTCAATATGGAAGGGATGTCAAAAGTGAACTGTTGAATATTCGTTCGGAACGCAAATTGAAGACTGATGCTGTTCCAGCCGTAAATATACCATACTCTGGTGCTGATTACGGCTTAATAATAAGCCTGATAATGAGAGAAATATTCGGGCACAAAAACCGAGCGAGGTGGAGCAGTGGTTAGCACACTGGACTCGCTTTCGGGAGGACGACGGTTCAAATCCGCGTCCGGCTACCCTGATTTAAGTTTTCCGTGATTTTCCTAAATTGCTTAAGAGAAACTGCCGGGATTGTTCCTTCGACAGGGCACGGCCGCTTCCCTTCTCGATCCTTTCCTAATCCGAACTTTTGCTCCGTCTCTAATGACCTCATTGTCTAAAAGACGTTAAACACCGATCTCCTCCTTGTCCTCGGACACAAAAACGAAGTGACTGTAAAGAAGTAAAAGATATTATACAGGTAATCATATTGCCTACTGGTGAAGAAACTAGTACTAGACAAAACGTTAACCGTGAGAACGAACACTGCTGTGAATGTGACAATGCGTGCTTATACCAACAGTTATAAAAATATGGGAACGGGAATGAAAGACTTCAAGCAAAAGAATGCAGATTTACAGGATCGTTAATGAAACCAAACATGTTCAAAAAATGATTCAGGGCTCCTTTTCTGACTGTCAACAAGAAGTGGCCATGAAAGGACGGTGTACTAACTGGTCATCTGAAAATATTGCGAACTTTACGTTGCCTATCTTATCTTTTGTCAGGATTGTTCTAACGTGTTTCGTAAGGGTACGCACTTTCATTAGAATGAAAAGTATCAATAAGAGAGAAAAATGCATAAGTAGTAAGCGAACTGAGAGTGAACAAATATCTACATCTACATCTGCATGTATACTCCGCTAGCCAACAAGCGGTGTATGGCGGAGGGCACAATTCGCGCCAAAGTCATATTCTCACCCCCACCCCCCTCTGTTCCACTCGCGGATCGCACTAGGGAAAAACGACTGTCTGAACGACTCGGTACTAGCTCTTATTTCCCTTATCTTTGAATGGTGATCATTGAGCGATTTGCAAGTTGGTGGTAATAATATATGCTCTACGTCCTCGGCGAAGATCGGATTTCGGAATTTAGTGAGCAGCCCCTTCCGTTTAGCGCGTCGTCTATCTGCAGGTGTGTCCCACATCAAACTTCCTATGAGATTTATAACACTCTCGCGATGACTAAATGTACCAGTGGTGAAATCTTGCTCCTTTTCTTTGGACCTTCTCAATCTCTTGAATCAGATCCAACTAGTAAGGATCCCATACAGACGAACAATACTCTTAAGACTGGACGGAGTAACATATTGTAAGCAATTTCCTTTGTTGAAGGACGGCATCGCTTCAGGATTCTACCCAAAAACCGCAATCTAGAGTTCGCCTTGCCAAGAAAAGACAAAAACCGTAAAAAATGAAAAGAAGTATTAACATAAAATTCAAAAATAGAACAAGAAAACATGTTAACACAGTTAAAAAGTTTAAAATGTAATTATAGATGGTTTCTCCGTACTACAAGTCTATGAGATCCAAACCTACTGAGCGAGGTGGCGCATGGCTAGCACACTACTCGCATTCGAGAGGACGACAGTTCAATCCCGCGTTCGGCCATCCTGATATAGGTTTTCCATGATTTACCTGAATCGCTCCAGGCAAATGCCGGGATGGTTCCTTTGAAAGGGCACGTCCGACTTAATTCCCCGTCCTTCCCCAATCCGATGAGACCGATGACCTCTCCTGTTTGGTCTCTTCCCCCAAACAATCCAATCTAATCTCTCTAAGCCTGTTTGAGCCTCTTCTCCCGTAAGAAAAAAACAATGTCCTCCAAGAAGGTGAAAGATGTTCACGTCCTTCGGAGGCTTTTACAGAATTTCACCGACCATAGGAGAAACACTCTAACTAATGTAAAGCATGACAATAACTACAACAAATACACTAAAATATGGAAAATCTAGGTAAGAAACGTATATGCGTATGAGTTGAATGGGTATGTGTCATGTGCCTGTAAGCTTGGATGCAGTGTGGCGTGACCAGGGGTTCACAGTGACGTCACAGCTCACAAACGCATGCACGTGATACCTACCGCGTATTAGATTGGTGACCCCGTGTATAGTCCCAGTGCGGCCTACGCTGACCCTAGTAAAGTGACAAAGTCGATGACAGTCGCAATTGCCCTGATACATTCTCGGAAGTCAGCGACGTTGTGGAGACATGGAGATGTGAAAATAGTGTCTTTAGTGTAACACCACGCGTAAAAATCAAACCGTGCCAGGTTCGGAGATAGTGGGAGCTATGTTACCAACTCGAGGCTGCCAGCTGATTCACGAGCAGTCCCTCGTCATAGCTGTTCAGTATATAAGAACTCACGAAGATCGTTGCGATAGCGAAATGGAGCACCATCCTGTTGAAAAATTAAATTACCACTGTCTCCTTATAGGGGCGGCGTGAACTACGAAAACTGCCTTTTCTGTTGGTCTGACAGCCATGTTGTTGGAGATCACCGAAGGAGGAAAAAAAGTTTGATTTGCTGTTTCCGTACATATAACCATATAGTAACTTACCTCAATACAAACGTTTTTTTACAATCGCTTGAAAGTGTCTAAATTATTTTGAGTAATCCTGTAACAAATTTCCTTGGGACGGAAGAACTTATGTCCACAAGTCAGCACGGATTTACAAAGTATCGCTCTGGCGAAACTGAGCTTGCCCTTTTTTCGCATGATATCCTGTAAACCATACATGAAGGGCAACATATTCCGTATTCCTAGATTTCCGGAAATAGTTTGACACGCTTCCCCACTGCAGGCTATTAACGAAGGTACGAACTTAGGAGCCAGTTCCCAGGTCTGTGAGTGGCTCGGAGACTTCTTAAGTAATAGAAACCAGTACGTTGTCCTAGACGGCGGGTGTTCATCAGACACAAGCGTATTGCCAATAGTGTCTCAGGGATGTGTGATACGACCGCGCTTATTCCCGGTGTACATAAATGATATTACGGACGGGGCAACCAGCAGGCCGCGGCTGTTTCCTGAAGGTGGTTTCATGTACAGGAGTATGCCGTCGTTGAGTGACTTTAGGAGGATACACTAGGACGTACAAGGGGACCCTCCATGCTGTAAATCACGGATTTTGATGCGCTTCAAATATGTAGTAGAGGCACTTACACTGAGTAGCTGGCTATCCGGGTTTTTTTTACCGACGGGAGTTGGTTTTTGAGAAAATCGATTTTGAAGTCCATTATGCGCTGTGTATCTGTAACATTAGCGGTATTTCGACTATGTCAACGTAGCGCAGCGGTAAAGGTAGGCCGGCACGGTAGCCCAGCGTGTTCGGTCATAGGTCAACAACGAACTTAAAAGCGTGTCTTACGACGTCCGCCCGGATCAGATGCAACGAACGAAAACGAAAAAAAAAAGAAAAAAGAAAGAAAAGGTTCTTGGCTACCACGCTGCAGCTACAGTGTTAGAGTCCTGCACGTGTATTTTTTTTTTCAAAATCTACCTAATTTTTCAATTTTATTTTAAAAGAATATCAGAAAACAGTGTAAGGTGTGCGAAATTATAAAAATGTATTCGGTTATTAATTTTTTTCAAATATTCATTCAGTTTGTGGTTTGCATCATATTCAAAATGGTTCAAATGGCTCTGAGCACTATGCGACTTAACTTCTGAGGTCATCAGTCGACTAGAACTTAGAACTAATTAAACCTAACTAACCTAAGGACATCACACACATCCATGCCCTAAGCAGGATTCGAATCTGCGACCGTAGCGGTCGCTCGGCTCCAGACTGTAGCTCCCAGAACCGCACGGCCACTTCGGCCGGCGCATCATATTCTCCCAATTCATCTTCTTCGTTGAAATCTATGTTCATCATCAATAATGATCCGTCTTTTGGCCAAGAGATCCTGTATTGCGATACATAACTCATCGCCAACTGCAACGGAATAGGCAGATATCACGCTAGGCGGTGTATTCGTTACGAGATTCAAATCGCGGCGTATTTAATGGCATTTGTGATTTCGCCTTTTGATTCTTCGTTCAACTCCTCTACTTATGGATCTTCTTCTGGCTACACTACTGCAGAAACATATGGTTCTTTCATTTCACATAATTTTTCTAACACACGGCGCTATAGACGCTTCGCGAGCAACTGACGCTGTAGTTAGATGCGAACGTAAAGGAATGCAGCTCGCATCCTCATTGGCACAACTAGGTGCTGGGGTTCCCGTTACGGCTAACGGTGTTCACGGGAGAGGGGGCGATAATGGGCAGAGATCGATTTCAGGTAGTACAAGAAGCGACCGTTGTACGAACATTTGGAACTCCAACTGCGAACCATAAATGGAATGAATATTTGAGAAAGTAATAACTGAATACATCTTCATAATTTCGCACATCTTAGGCTGTTTGTTGATATTCTTTGAAATAAAATTGTAAAAATCGGTCGATTCTGAAAAAAAGACACGAGCAGGATTCCAACACGGTACCTCCACCGCGGTAGCCGTGAATCTTTACCGCTACGCTACGCTGACACACTCGAAATATCTCTGATGTTACGGATATACAAAGCGCGCAATGAACTTCAAAATTGGTTTTCTCAAAAACCAAGGCCCGTCGCTAAAAAAACTAGCCAAGTACTCGGGGTAAATGCTTCTACAACATATATGAAGCACATCAAAATCCGTGATTTACCCTATGGAGGGTCCCCTTGTTAAACTGAATTTGTAGTGAATTGAATAACATCTTGCTCAAAATGTAGAAAAATCTAAGTTACTGCAGATGAATAGGAAAAACAAACCCATAATGTTAGAGTACAGGGTTAGCAGCGTGCAGCTCCACGCAGTGACGTCAGGTAAGTATCTAGGCGTAACTTTTCAAAGCGATATGAAGTGGAACGAGCCCACATAAAGGTAGCAGGGAAGGCAATTCCCGATGTGAGTTTTTTTGAGAGCATTTTTGGAAAGTGTGGCTCATCTGTAATTGAGACCACGAACAGAACACTAATACGAACTTTCTTGTGTACTGCTAGAGTGTTTGGGATCGACACCAGATCTGATTAAAGGAATACGTCGAAGCTATTCAGAGACGGCCTGCTATATTCGTTATCGGTAGGTTCTATCAAATTCCCGGAGGGAAGAAGAATTTCTTTTCACGGAACAATATTTTGAAATTAAGAGAATCGGTAGTTGCAGCTTACTGCAGAACAATTCTACTGCCACTGAAATACAATTTGCATAAGAACTACAAAGATCCATTGATCTTCGATCTCGTTTCAGAGCTGCTCGGCCGTCTGAATGGATGCAGATGCTATGATCATGGTAACTCCGCGCATAATCTGATAGCGAATATCTCTGCCTGGAATAAAGTAGCCAGCTGCGCTAGACCGACTGCGCTCTCTTCATCTACATATTTTACAAGTCACGGTATAGTGTGAGGCGGAGCGTACTTTCTACCATTACTAGTTATTTCCTTTCCTGTTCCACTGCTAAAGAGAGAGAGAGGGAAAAACGACTGCCTATATGCCTCCTTGCGAGGCCTAATTTCTAAAGTCAACACAACGAGTACGTTTGCTACTCCCATCCACGTGTTATCACAGATGGCACGTATTTGTCTCCTTTTGTACTGGAGTATTAGGACATGTAAGCGGCCTAGTTGTGTCTTGCCGCGTAATAGCAAAACACAGAAATTATGGAAAAGTATTCACCAGCGTGGCATCTTCAAGTGATGTTCTCATACCAGCATAGAGACAGCACGTAGATCGTGAAACCTTTAGTCTTCCTGTGAGGTGTAATAAACTACCAATTAACTGGCTAAGGCTCACATTCAGTGAAATGGAAAGTTCTGTAGTTGACTAGAATGCCATCTGATTTTTTCTTATGTACAGTGTATCACAGTAATCGGGAGATTGATCAGAAAAGTTGTGTGGTAGAAAAGTACACTTAAAAGAGTCACAAGTTAGTAGTCGTCTTTATTATTCACGAATATCAATCCTTGCACACTGTTAATCATGACTGAAAATATGGTCTGTGGTGTCACCGCCAGACACCACACTTGCTAGTTGGTAGCCTTTAAATCGGCCGCGGTCCGCTAGTATACGTCGGACCCGTGTGTCGCCACTATCAGTGATTGCAGACCGAGCGTCGCCACACGGCAAGTCTAGTCTAGAGAGACTCCTTAGCACTCGCCCCAGTTGTACAGCTGACTTTGCTAGCGATGGCTCACTGTCAACTTACGCTCTCATTTGCAGAGACGATAGTTTACCATAGCCTTCAGCTACGTCATTTGCTACGACCTAGCAAGGCGCCATATTCAGTTACTATAAGTCATATCTTCTGAACAGATGATATTGTGACTCATGTACCGACAAGAGCGACGTTCGTCATTAATGGATTAAAGTTATGTATGAAACTAATTACGTCCGCTTTCTGAATTCTAATTCATTGTCCAGACCTCACGTCAGTATAGTTCTTCCCTCCTCATGCCAGCCTGCGTGAGCTAAAACGCGTGCATTTCGGCCTCCTTTCGTAACACGGTGTTGGCTCTTCTGCCAACACAACATGGTAAATGTTTCACAAAATCAAACTACACTCCTTAAGCGCAATTATACCCTGCACTTGCTCAAAGAGTCGCGATCTTAAGCGCGCACTGCAATTCATAAGTTTAGACACCCAATTCCTGACCTGCACATATACTGCAGCTGTATTGTCTAGCGCGAAATACTTCGCTGGGCGATCATGCGGAGGGAAACCGGTCACGCACGAAGTGATTGGGCTCTTTCTCGTTACTCAAATGTTCTCCAAAAATTGATACGAAAGTGAGTTTTCACTATGTGCGTTAGCTCGGATTAAGACGTTCTGGTCTATTATTGTAAACAAAATCAGAATATGTGTGAGCAGGCTTTCTCGGCGAATTTCATATATGAAGTCTTCACGGGTTGTCAGCCGAGTAGCGTCGTCGTCTCGTAGCAACGTTTCGTTGGAATGCGCCTCGATCATCTTGAGGCGAAGATGTTGGAGACGAATTTTATCGAAACGCTACTCGGCTGACAACCCGTGAAGGCTTCATATATTAAAATCAGAATAATTGTATTGTAGTAATAATTAATGAATAAGAATATGAGTTTTGCGCGTTAGCCCCAGGATAATCCCTTGCTCTTGTAGCACAGTAGCCAATAAGATCAGAAGACGCTTCATTTGGCTCAGTTGCTCACGACAGGTGAACTTGTAGAAGAATCTGTCGTTCGTACCTCATTCCGCTTTGTGACGTCGTGCATCAGCTGCAGCATCCTCGTTCAGTGATAAGTGAAACGTGTTAGTAAAGCTTATGGCTTCAAGAGGCAGGAATGTTACACCGCCTATGTCTGATAGCCCTCTTCTCTCTGTCGCCTCGGGCAGTATTCGTTTGCTGGAGGAAGGTTTTTTTTTTGTTATGCCTGTCTTTCCCTAATCCTGATAAATAGATGTTGGGCGGACCTGTCAAGGCAGATCTCAACAACGCATAATTTACTCATGGCGGTCGGATGTTTTCCAACACCGTTTGCAAGAAGCAGCAATTTGCGGAAGCACTGTAAAAGCGAGCAGAGAATGGCGTATTAAAATTCCTACATTCTGCTCCTGATCCTTACTGTCTGGAACTCCCAATTTATTTGAATGTTTTGGGAGCTCGTGAAATCGATCATTAACCCTCGAAAATGTGGGAGTGGAGGCGCTGATGCAAGAGTAGTATTGATTTCTTTGTTCTGAAGCATTGTGATGCACGACCTGTGAGGACTGGTAGTGGGGTTACCCGTGTGTGGATGTAGAATGTTCAACGATTTTACTATTTTGGCGAATAGTACTGCCGGCCACTGTGGCCGAGCGGTTCTAGACGCTTCAGTCCGGAACCGCGCTGCTGCTACGGTCGCAGATTCGAATCCTGCCTCGCTCATGGATGTGTGTGATTTCCTTAGTTAGTTAGGTTTAAGTAGGTCAAGGGGACTGATGACCTCAGATGTTACGTCCCATAGTGCTTAGAGCCATTTGAACAATTTTTTCGAATAGTACTGCCATGTAGCGATTGTACGTACTCACCGCCGGCAAAATCCTGAATCTAAGTTTTGGAACCAAAAAGTTAGTTCGACTCTTGATGTTTTAGTGAATGAGATAGATTTGGTGATGATTTCACTGAAGCTAATCAATTATATTCGTTTCAGTGGAAATTTTAGTGCGGTGTTTTGTATCACTCTTTCCCTCTTGACTTCGAACCACGGGGTGTTTCAGAAGGGGATGACCAAACATTCAGGAAATATCCATCACATATAGAGAAATAAAGTATTGTATATTGACATGAATCCGGAAACACTTTATTTTCATGTTAGAACTGATTTTCTGCTTCTCTTCATTATCACATTAATCATGGGAAACCCACAGAGGAAGAGTGTTTCAGCCTTACACGAAACGTTTTCTCACTTGAAACGTTCAGAATACCGTCTTAGGGAACATGAAAGCTTAAGCCTGCTACTAGCGGCAAGAAGAACGAGGACATCTCAACTGAGAGAGGACACTGCCTCTGAATAAGTGTTTAAGGAGATCAAACAACGAAGGCCATTAGTCTTTTATTCACCGCCCCCCCCCCCCCCCCTGGACAGAGGCATTGTACCCATTCTGTCTACGTGCAGAGTAGCGTCTGTATGCAAGTGTGAGAAAGTGTCCTAAATGATGAAATCTTCTCAGGCTTCCATCCGGCAGCCAGCCGGATGAAAGCCCAAGATTTCAGCGGCAGAACACACCGGGAAATTCTACCTTCATATATAAGTGTCCTAAATGTTTATGTAACGTGTGTCTGACGCTGAATATGAGAAAGCAGCCCTTTAGAAACATGGTGGGATGCAGGAAACCGCCTAAAAGCCACATTCAGGCTGGTCGAACCCTCGTCATTATTTCGCCAGGCGTATTTGATCAGGGGCTGGCATACCGCCCTTTTCCGGTAACGGTCGCGTTAGCACACGTGACTAACCAGGCGGGTCTGGAGGAGGAATTTCTATGTGTAGCTGACAACGATAGTGTGAGCGTAGCCTAATTAGTTGCAACAAATAATGTTGATCACGTGACTATCTGGAGAGTTATACAAGAGAACCTGCCGTATCTGTACCTTTCAGCAGCTGATTTTCCGTTACGAGTTCACTTCTGCGAATGATTCATACGACAATGTGTCAACGCTCACTTTAGCGCAAGTGTGCTGATCATAGGTGGTCTTTCTTTTAATGTAATCAGATTATAAATTTTCACAATGAGCATGTATGGGCTGTCGAGAATCCTCACGATACTCGTCAAAAAAGACGTTCTTTTGGATCGGCATTGTTCGTGACTGCTAGGGCCTTACGTTATTTTACCCAGGCTCTCCGAAGAAACTTAACATTCATTCCTAGAGCAGTCTACCTGTTTTTGAAAGAACGTGCCGGCCGCTGTGGCCGAGCGGTTCTAGGCGATTCAGCCCGAAACCGCGCTGCTGCTACGGTCGCAGGTTCCAATCTTGCCTCGGGCATGGATGTGTGTGATGTCCTTAGGTTAGGTTTAAGTAGTTCTAAGTTCTAGGGGACTGATGACCTCAGATGTTAAGTGCCATAGTGGTTCAAATGGTTCAAATTGCTCTGAGCACTATGGGACTTAACTACTGAGGTCATCAGTCCCCTAGAACTTAGAACTACTTAAACCTAACTAACCTAAGGACATCACACACATCCATGCCCGAGGCAGGATTCGAACCTGCGACCGTAGCGGTCACGGGGTTCCAAACTGACGCGCTTAGAACCGCACGGCCACATCGGCCGGCAGTGATATAGTGCTTAGAGCGATTTGGACCATGGCCATTGGAACCAATTTGAACGAACATGTGCCTATAGGAGTACGACAAAACATGCACTTCCTGCACGGTGGAACTACTACCATTTCAGTGTTAATCTTCTTAGGCTTCTTAATAACGGATTCCGTGACTGATGGATACTCACAATAGGAATCCAATGCAACGGCACGTTGATGCACGTATTCTTGCTAACGGAGGGCATTCTGAATGTTTCCTTTAAGAAAGTTTACATATTGCACGGAAGTGTTGTTTTCCTCAGAGTTTCCCACGATTAATGTGCTGAAGACTACTAGAAAGTGGGTTCAATCATGGAAATAAAGTGTTCCTGTTTCTGGACCCTCGTATACATCACACGTTAACAGCCTCTGCATTTGGGGAATGCTACCTGAAAGTCTGGCCAAATCTTTTTGTTACTCTGTATACTCTAGTTCTTTTATTGTGGAGATTAACGGCGTGAATTGTTAGAAGTAAGTTGGAAGCGACTGGGAATTGTTAGCGGTGTACGTATTCCAGTGGAATGATCGGATGTAGCTAGACTGCTACACGACATTATTATCTGTCGAGTAATGAGAAGTTTAACCTTGTCTCGCCGGTCAAAGTGAGGCTGGCGACCCGTGACTAACTTTACGTGTGTAGCACCGCAGAGAACTATTCGGGTCCGCCAGTAGATGTTTCTAATTTCACCTGCGGAGCAGCACATAGCATAATTGGTCTTGAAGGCTGCACACTAGTCAGAGTGCGTTGACTTCTAGCCGCTTCCTCAAACTGGACTAGATGCTATGCTGAGAGGACGAAAGCAACATTTCTACGTACTCTGCAAACCACTGTGAATTTCATGGCAGAGGGTACTTATAAGTTTTTATTCTTGTTATTTGCCGTAGTAAACGTACGAATCGAACACAGATTGAACTATTTCGAGTCTCTAAGATGCAAGATACATAGAATCAAAATATTAAATTAAATGGACGAATAAAAGAAAACTTATTTCGTCCACTGTTCACTGCTTTTCTCTAAAAGTGATAAGTGGTTGAATAGTACAAAAATATCACCAGTATTCTCCTAATGATTCTAATTTTTGAAACTGCTCAAAAATGATGTTCTATTTGGGCGTTATGAATGCTCAGTGCTAAACGGTGAAACCTGAGATTGAGAAAGTCTGTTTTATTTGTTAATTTGTCCGATTTCAAGAGCAACAAGTACGTAAAGACATAATATGTAGACACAGGAAGCAGATCAGCTACGTTCTATTTATATTGTGTAGTATGAATAGTTGTTGAGTTTCTAATTTCTTCGTTCAAATGGTTCAAATGGCTCTGAGCACTATGGGACTTAACATCTGAGGTCATCAGTCCCCTAGAACTTAGACCTACTTAAACCTAACTAACCTAAGGACATCACACACATCCATGCCCGAGGCAGGATTCGAACCTGCGACCTTAGCGGTCATGCGGCTCCAGACTGTAGCGCCTAGAACCGCTCGGCCACTCCGGCCGGCTAATTTCTTAGTTACCGTAATTTCCATCTCTTTTATTCATTCATAGAAATGAGAGACAAATCTTAAATTTTTTTAAAGTTAATGAAACATTGTACTCCATTACTACGTCATTTCGCAAACAAGTTGCAGACTAGAGTTGGTGACATTGTGCAATATAATGGATGCCCGCCGACGACAGCGAGAAACTGCCGTATAGACCAGGAAGTGGCCAGTCTTGCACACTGCACGTATACGCTTACCTGAAGCCCAAACACACGGCAACGGGGACGTTATTTTCTCTGAACCAATTCTTATGCCACGTGACTGATGCTCGTTTCTGTCGACATTGTTATTAAAATACCACTGATCGCTTTTACCATTTTCTATAATAACACAATATTTCAAAACAATGCAAATTTTATGAATAAAAGTAACTCTTTTCAAGAAAGGTTTATTTAAAAACGAAAAGTTTCATCACTGCTGCTGTGGCCAATTAATATTTCGGTTTTTCTAATCGATTAATAGTAAAAAATATGTCATAACGGAGACCAAACAAAATTATTCGGCACTAAAATACGGGTATCGGTCTTAATCGATCTGTTTTTCCCATCCCTGAAGGGCGGCAGAGATGTCCCGTCACGCTGGAAGTACACTGCAGGCGCCGGCCAGTGTAGCCGAGCGGTTCTAGGCGGTTCAGTCCGGAACCGCGCGACTGCTACGGTCGCAGGTTCGAATCCTGCCTCGGGCATGGGTGTGTGTGATGTCCTTAGGTTAGTTAAGTAGTTCTAAGTTCTAGGGGACTGATGACCACAGCTGTTAAGTCCCATAGTGCTCAGAGCCATTTGAACCATTTTTTTTTACACTGCAGGCCTCGTGGCCAAAGGAACGTCCTCAAGCAGTCCGACAAACAAATTTTCCGAAAATATCGAGTAAATCTGTCCCGTCATTAGCTCTTCTAAAATGACGGGACCTCTCAATACTTTGCTTCACACATTAATCAAAAAACGAACTTTGAAATTGGTTTCCACTGTAGCGTGTGCATTTTCCTGGGATCGTCGATGATAATTACGTGTTGTTGGCTCCATTCTGCGTAAACGTAGGTTCATCAGTGAATAGGACTCATGGAAACAAATGACGATCGTCATTGAACCAGAGACAAGATTCACGTCGCGTCGAATTGTCTCCATTGTGAGAATTGTGAGCACGCTGTATGTGAAATGGGTACAAGTTTTCCGCATGTAATGTTCGCCATACACGTTTTTGTGGGACACTGATACGTGCAGAAAATCGCCGTGTGTCGTAGTAGAATTATGATGCACCATTTCAACATTGTGTTGCTGCTGCTGCATAGGTTGTTTGACTACACGGGAACCTGGAAGAAGACGTGAAAACTTTGGTGAACAGTCGACGAACTCGACAGAAAGCACCGAAGGTATTCTTAGACAGTAGCAGGAGTACTACAGTCGCAGAAGCCGTAGACATAAAATTTGTCTGCATAGTCTTCATTTATATAGATGTGTGGCATATTAGCCATCGCGTGTATAAATATAGGTAACCTATGGTTCCCTCTGATGCACTCTCAATCCCACACAGTACTTCACTCGCAACATACCATGGTCAACTGCACGTTCGGCCGTTCAGTTTAGTGGCAGAAAGACATCCCGAGCAAAGAGGTTGAAAGCAACAAGATGGGTTGGACTAGAATGAAACGTCGAAGAGTTTTTGGTTGGTGAAATACAAACGTGCACGCCACTAACCCAAAAACAAATGTAGTTTCTACATCTACAGGGAGAAACGAAATTCGCGCACTCGGGCATCGCAGCGCGACTCCTCACATGCCAGCGATAAAAAAATGTCTGTCACAAAATTTCGTCTAGTGAGTACATCCGGCAGAAAATGGACGTTAAAGAGTGGCAATCTGGCAACACTGTAACCACATCTATGGCAACTACCTCTGACAACACATTTTAGTTGTGCACTACACTTGATGCATTGTATAGAGTTTTGGGTTAGCATGGAGGATGTCGAAGGTTCGATCCTGGGTCGAGACATATGTTTATTTGCTAAAGGTAGTCCAGGTGTATGGTATCTGGCATCTTAATCGTCAACAGCGATTGCAACGGGTCATCTAGACAACATTTGTACTTACACACTACAGTCGTAGAGATGGAAGATTGGTCACCTTTCAAAGAAGCTCTTTCCACATCGTGGGCGTGAATTTATTCACACCATTTACTAGATGCGAAACCTGTTTTCTTTGTACCCTCATCCAGTGGTCCCATAGATTAGTACCAACTATTATTCTTGCCTCGTTCAGTCACATTACATTTCGTCAGGGCCTTACGTTACCAGTAGGACTAGCAACGTGCATTGCGGATAATGTCCAAACTCGGTTACTATTTGTATGTGTTATCACCGTGGTCTGACTAATTATATCTTTCATCACTCAGTCTGGTAACCGCATGCTGTTTAGTACATTTCTCAATGTATTATTATTATTACTATTATTCTGTCGATGGGATTGTGCAAACATCACGTCTATTACCATTAGGGAAACAGTGTAACTCGAAACTGAACATTTCACAACTATCGGTGTCGGTGTGTATTATACAGAACAATAACTGTCAGAGGGGTAATGCCGTTAGATGGAACAACGCGCAGGACTGACGGCGTGTTAATACTGTATGCGCTGTCCACCAGACAGGGACTGGTTGCGAGTGAAGTAACGCGCCCATGATAGATTGCAACGTACTTGCGTACTCGCATCGAATTTTATCATTGTAAACCTCTAAACCAGTATGAGGGACGTATGGAATTCACAAACGATGAATATGTGGATATGATTCTGGTTCTTGGTGCATCTGATAACCGGGTTGGTGTTGCCACTCGTGAATATGCTGCTAGATATCCTCGTCGACGCCATCCCATCCAGATAAAAATGTATTTCGTCGTCTGGAGCTGCACCTTCGGGTGTCAGGTTCTGTTCTTCCACCATCGTGTGACAGAGGTCATCCACGGACTCGCCACAATCCAGTTACTGAGGAAGTTATTCTGGAGGTCATACACCAAGAACCTCAGCGAAGTACACGTAGCATAGCGAGGCAGCCGCGTGTCTTGAAATGCACGGTCATTAACGTCTGCAGAACATGGGCTGGACCCCTATCATTATGCTTTCACGCAGCACCTGCGGCGCGCGGGGTAGCCGTTCGGTCTTCGGCGCCTTGCCACTGGTTGCCAATGTACGACATCTGAGAGCTCATATTACATGTAGTATAAATGACAAGTAGATTCTGTGTTACTGTATTGTGCTATCATCTGTAACATCTCTAAACTGATATTGATTTTGTAGTTTTTCGGACAGGTTATTTCTTTCAATTGTCTAGTTCTTATTGTCTAACCACGTATTTGTTACGTTTAGCGGTACAAAATGTCGTAAATTTATGGTACATGTGACCTGAGAAACAGTGTACATAACAGCAGGAAATGTCAGAATGAAATTAGCAAATAAAAAAATAAAAAATCTGTCCACTGCACCAACTGTACAGCAGAACGATTGTATGCCGACAGAGATAGTTGCCATTCATGTGGTTACAGTGATTCCAGATTGCCAATCTTTAACGTCCTTTTTCTACCGGACGTACTCGCCGGACGAAATTTTGTGACAGAATTTTTTTAGCGTTGGCCTGTGAGGAGTCGCGCTGCAAAGCCCGAGTGCGCGAATTTCGTTTCACCCTGTATATCTACATACATACGCCTGAAGCGAATGTTCGGTGTGTGGCGGAAGATATACTGTAACACTACTAGTCATTTCATTTCCTGTTCCACTGCCGGCCGGGGTGGCCGAGCGGTTCTAGGCGCTACAGTCTGCAACCGCGCGATCGCTACGGTCGCAGGTTCGAATCCTGCCTCGGGCATGGATGTGTGTGATGTCCTTAGGTTAGTTACGTTTAAGTAGTTCTGAGTTCTAGGGAACTGATGACCTTAGAAGTTACGTCCCATAGTGCTCAGAGCTATTTGAACCAGTTTTTGAACCTGTTCCACTCGTAAATAGAGTAAGTTTCAAACGACTCTCTATATACCTCAGTATGAACCCTAATATCTCGTATCTTATTTTTGTGGTCCTTACGCGAAATGTATGTTGGTCACAGTAGATTCGTTTTGTAGTCGGCTTAAAATGGCGGTTCTCCAAATATTCTCAGTAATGTTCCTCGTAAAGAATGTCGCCTTCTCTCCAGGGATTCCCGTTTGTGTTCACGATGCATCTCCGTCATACAGCGCGCCTCCAAATTGCTTCGATGTCTTCCCTTAAGCCGACCCGGAATGGATTCCAATCACTCCAGCAGTATTCAAAAATAGGTGACATCAGCGTCTTAAACGCCGCCTCCTTTACAGATGGACCAGACTTTCATAATATTCTCCGAACAAACCGAAGTCGACCATTCGCCTTTCCTACAACAAACGACACGCTCTTTCCATTTCGTAACGTTTTGCAACGTTTCACCCAAATATTTAAACGACGTGAGTGTGTCAAGCACGTCTCAACTAATGCTGTGTGCGAATGTTACAGCTTTGTTTTTTCTACTCATTCGAATTAACTTACGTTTAGAGCTAGTTGCTGTTAATCACACCAAGTAGAGGAACCGCGCGACTGCTACGGTCGCAGGTTCGAATCCTGCCTCGGGCATGGATGTGTGTGATGTCCTTAGGTTAGTTCGGTTTAAGTAGTTCGAAGTTCTAGGGGACTGATGACCACAGATGTTAAGTCCCATAGTGCTCAGAGCCATTTGAACCATTTGAACACCAAGTAGAAAGTTTTTCTCAACCTACTTGCGTCCTCCTACAGTCACTCAACTTCGACACATTCCCGTACACCACAGAATCATCGGATTTCTGCCCACCCTTCCGCCAGATCATTTACGTATATATGGAGTAATAGCGTCCTATCACACTTCCCTGGGCGCTCCTGACGACACTCTTATCGCTGTTGAACACTCTCCGTAGAGGACAACATATTGGGTTCCATTACTTATGAAGCCTTCGAGCCACTCACATATCTGGGAACCTATTCCATATGCTCGTACCTTCGTTAACAGTCTACAGTTAGGAAATTTTCTATGTTCGAACTGAGTATATGTTCAAGAAGTCTGCAGCAAATCGATTTAAGGTTATCGTTCTGTAATTTTGCGGTTTCGTTCTTTTATCCTGCTTATATACAAGGATCACCTGCGATTTTTTCCAGTCACTTGGAACTTTGCGCTAGGCAAGAGATTCACGATAAATGCAAGCTAAGTAAGGGGCCGATGCCGTAGGGTACTCTTTGTCAAACCGAACGGGAAATCCATCCGGACCTGTCGACTTATTTATTTTCAACGCTTTCAGTTGTTTCTCTCCGCCAGGGATGCTTATTACTATGTCGTCCATAAGGGACTATGTGAGATCGTCAGTCGACGGTATGTTTGTACGAGTCTACTGCGTGAATGATTTCTTAAATGCGAAATATAAAACTTCGATCTTCGTTCTGTTGTTTTCTACTGCCACACCAGAGTGGTCAACGGGTGAATGGATGCAAGCCTTAGGCGTACGTAGCCATTCTGTATAGGACCAGAATTTTACCAGATTCTTGGCCAGATCTTTTGCTAAGGTATCAGGTGGCAGATATTGTATGATTCCCGCATAGATATTTTCACTGACGCACGAATCTCTACAAACCTTTGTCTGTCGCCCTTTTGAACTGGGAGTACAACAGCCTTTGCTTCCGCAGCATTTTCCGAAATTCGTTGTTAAACCGCGGTGGGTCTTTCCTGTTCTTCATCCACTTGCTAAACACGTACTTGGCCAGAGCACTAAAGTAATATTTTTTAAGCTTTGGCCGTAGTCCCTCAATGCCAATCGTACTGGAACTGAATGAAGTCAGTTCATTCCTGTGTGAGATGCTAAAAACTGCTTTCTAGTATCAACACTTTCCTAGCTTTTTTGACTGATTTATTAACTCCGGTAACCACAGTCGCTATGTTATCATGATCACCAATTCGCGTCTCTATACTGACGCCATCCATAAAATTCGGCCTGTCTGTAGCTGCGAGGTCGAACATATTTCCGTTGCGTGTAAGCTGCCGAACTAACTGCTCAAGACATCTTTTCGGAAAACATGTCTAAAAGTAATTTCAAGACTGTCTGCACAGCCTGCAGTAATTGCGTAGACGTCCCAAACCATACTCAGTAGGTTAAAGTCGCCTCCAACTGTATTGCAGTATCTGGGTATTTACGAGCTACTGACTGTAGACTTTCTTTGAATAACTCTTAGAACTGCCACAGCGGAGTCAGGTGCCCGGTAGAAACACCCACCAATTGATTTGGTCTCAGCTAGACCAGTTATACTCGACCATGTAACTTTACTGCCACACTCAACTACGACCTCAATAGAGACAATATTTTTGTCAACTGCAATGAAATCTTTTGCTTCAAATAATCTTTCCTGTCATATCCCTGAAAATTGACCGTTTCTCCGGAGACACCCTTTGTACTTAACATGGTAGTGTCACATATTGGGTTTCTTTCCATTCCAATCGCGTGTGACGGGTTATTTCTGCTTAAAGGCACTAATTAATCTTGTCTTCATATTCCTTACGGGATCGGTGTGCAACAGGGCAAAGAATATATATACGAGTAGATTACACACTTAAAATTAGTTCTTGAAAATTTGTAACTAGGCCTTCGCATGATAAACTGTGTCTATGTTGAAGATTCTTCCAATTCAGGTTTCTCAGCATTTCTGCGTTGCTCTTTGAACCTGACAAACCTGTGACCATTCGTGCCCCCTTTCTTTGTATACGTTGAATGCCTCCTCTTAGTCTTAAAGGGGGTTCCACACACATATCCAGGTTGGGACATACGAGTGGTTTGTAAACAGTGTCTTTTGCAGCCTGACAGCATTTTTACCAGTATCTTGCCAATGAACGGATGCATGCGACCTATGATTGAGCCCTACAAAGCGCCACAACCAAGTATTTGCTCTAGTCGACTGGTCGCAATTCTGACTCTGTTGCCGTTGCCAATAGGTAGCTACTATTTTGTATTTTGTGAAATGCACAATTTTACATTTCTGAACATTTAAAACACATTGTCAGCCTTTGTACCACCTAGAAATCTTATCAAGACACATGCGAATATTTGTGCATCTCTCTTCACATGGTACTTTTTTGCAGGTAAATGCTTTATCTGAAAAAAGTCTGAGGCTATTATTAATATTGTCTGCAAGATCATCAATGTAAAACATGAACAGCAAGAGACCTAACAATTCCCTGGCGCACGCCTGAAGCTACTTCTATGTTTGTTAATGACTCTTCAATTAAGGTAACACGATGCCAGTATAATATGGAAACAGTCAAAGTTTGCAAGATTCGTTTTTTATGTAATGGATGACTGGTTTCGAGTTACCTCAACGCAATTTCAAATCATCCAGACAGACAAAACACTATTTTCTGAAATATCGTATAAACCATTTCAAGATTGTACGTGTATGTATAACAAACTCAGGTTCAAGCACTTGACTTATTGCAATCTGAAAGTAAAAAACGTTACAATACAATTCGAGGGTGAAAAATCGAGGCTACATACTGGTATATTTACTTATTACAGTCTTCATGTTATTTAATAGTTGGGCAGACTCCGCAGCACCTTTATTAACTAACAAAATATCTTGTCTGCACCAGCGTGATGTTTTTGTGAAGGTCGTAGGAGAATTAATTCAATCACTAGACGTCTCTGCGGATAAGAGAAATTTATTCACTAGTGCCTTACCCACATGCGCAAGTCTTTTATCAGCAACCGCGGATATTAATATGTTGTACACCACTTTAACACGTTCGGGACGCTGGAGCTCTGACGGTAGCGTTGAATTTTCGCCTGCAGAAATTGAACCTCATAGTTGACAGTTCATAGACTAGAAACGTATAGCCCAATCATGGCAACACATTCTTGATACACTGAGGTACAATATTCCGTCGTAATTACTGAACGAGACTTTGCGAAATTTGCTGTGGAGTATTTCCTAAACACTGGGAAATCAAATGATGTCGTGTTATAAGTTGTCGTCACATGTTGCATACTGTTAAATGTTAGACATGTACACTGAATGACAAAAAAAGTAAAGCGCCCAGAAGACATGGTCAGATGTCATCGTATCTTCGTGCACCTACACTACATGGTTGGTTATGCAAATCATTACGGCTGCGATACTCAGTGACAACTAGAATGGCCTCTAGTGTGTATTTGTGTTGTTCGTGTTTATTGTTGTTACCATGCCTGATAATAAGGGACGTGAACAGTGTCAGATTATGAGTGATTCTAGTAAGGACACGCAATGCAGCGAACTCGTGTGAGGCAGCGTTATCAGAACCTAACAGAGTAGGAAAGGGGCATATTTGTGGATTTCAATATGGCCAACTGACCGAATAATGCAATGTCCAGATTGGCCCGATGTTAGACTGCATGGGTTCATGGGGGAAGCTTTTTTGTTGTCAAAGACCACGTCTGACCAACACAACGGAAGATCGCTGTACTGTCCAGCAGGCAAACCGTAACCCTTCCGATCTGCGCCTGCCATCCGACAAAAAGTAATGCATTCCCTTCAACATTGGTCGGTGACTAGCAGCAGCGGGACTACGGAATTAGCATCCCATACGCCGACGAACCACAACACGAACGGCTGCGTTTGGAGTGGTACCTCCATCTGGGAGCATGGATTACTTATGAATGGCACCGCATTTTCTTCAGCAATGAATCGTAGCTCTGCACTACCTCGGATGATCATCGCCCATGAGTATGGTGGCGACCTAGGGAGAGGTCCTATACTTCCAATGTTTTGGAGAGACCCAATGGTATTATTCCTGGCGCCATGGTGTGTGTTTGTGGGGGGTGGGGGGAGGGAAGGGGGGTATTGGATATGACTTAAAGTGACGGACGGCTGGTAGTTAGTGAGGGAACTCAGATGGTACAATGGACAGGTAAGGAGAGCGAATGGTCGACTTCGGTTTAGAAAGAGTTGTTCACGTGTAAAGGAGCCGCATATAGGTCTCTGGTGCTACCTGTTCTCGAATACTGCTCGAGTGTTTGGGATCCGTACCAGGTCGGACTGAAGGAAGACACTGAAGCAATTCAGAGGGGGACTGTAAGATTTGTTACTGGTAGCTTCGAACAACATGTAAGTGTTACAGAGATGCTTCGGGAACTCACGCGACAGTATCTTGGTGCGATTTTTCAACAGGACAATGGTCGTGCACGTATTCCATATGTCTTTAGCAATTGTGTGAGTCGTCTTGAGGCACTC
The DNA here is from genome assembly GCF_023864275.1 of Schistocerca cancellata. NCBI lineage: Eukaryota > Metazoa > Arthropoda > Insecta > Orthoptera > Acrididae > Schistocerca > Schistocerca cancellata. Next base: position 188,630,818 of record NC_064633.1, read on the forward strand.
CCAACGGCAGCAAGTACCTCAAATCTGACAGCGATAGCGCATATGTGGGACCAGCTCTGATGTCAGCTCCGACCCAGTCACAGTATCCAAGATATCAAGAACCATTAACACCAACTGTGGTCACCTTGCGTCAGTAGGTGCTTTATAACACCCTTCCCAACGGAATCAGTCGGCACATTCAGGCCACAGTGTGTGCAACGACACACTACCACGTTCTTTGTAAATTTGACTACACCTTTTAATCACTGAAATAACATCACATAGTTTCTCAACCAGGTAGCTGCATTTCCTTTCCTTCTCAGCTTCTGGGTGCTGCACTTTCACTGTCAAGCAATTTAGTTTGTTTATCAAATGTGCGTTCATTATACGTAAATGGAAGGGGGATAGCTGCTGTCAACTGCAAAGGAACATTAAGCGGAGTCAGTGGCGACGAGCGAAAATGTGTACCGGACCGGGATTCGAAGTCGGGATCTCCCACTCGCTAGGCAGGTGAGGTAAACACTGCTCCTTCCGGGACACAGCGTTATCGCAACTGCACGGAATATCTCTGTACGCCTCACGGCCGATTCACACTACCACCGAGCGCCGTCTACCCGCAATCCCTGTCTACTATACTCTCGTTTGCATCTCAGAGATTCCCATAGGAGGTCGGACGTCTGTCGTGCATTCGCACTGAAGTAAGTGGATCCATTGTCCTGCCAGGCTTATCAATTTATGAATACGTGATGTCTGTTTCTTCGAAAGAACAGACTCCATGTAGATCCCGCAGCTCTGAAACACTATATGTAAATGGAAGGGGTATCACTGCTGCCAGTATGAATGTAAGGAAGACGTCCGACCTCCTGTGGGAATGATATGGATATGGTGCCAGTTCTTTCGGGCCTGTCCGAAAGAACAGACACCATTGATGACCTACAGCTGTCGATAACGAAATTAGAATTACAGCGTTATTACAAATGATTGAAGCGATTTCTCAGCTCTACAATAACTTTATTATTTGAGATATTTTCACAATGCTGTGCACACACATACAAAAACTCAAAAAGTTTTTTTAGGCATTCAAAAATGTTCGATATGTGCCCCTTTAGTGATACGGCAGACATCAAGCCGATAATCAAGTTCTTCCCACACTCGGCGCAGCATGTCCACATCAATGAGTTCGAAAGCATCGTTGATGCGAGCTCGCAGTTCTGGCACGTTTCTTGGTAGAGGAGGTTTAAACACTGAATCTTTCACATAACCCCACAGAAATAAATCGCATGGGGTTAAGTCGGGAGAGCGTGGAGGCCATGACATGAATTGCTGATCATGATCTCCACCACGACCGATCCATCGGTTTTCCAAACTCCTGTTTTAAGAAATGCCGAACATCATGATGGAAGTGCGGTGGAGCACCATCCTGTTGAAAGATGAAGTCGGCGCTGTCGGTAGCCAGTTGTGGCATGAGCCAATTTTCCAGCATGTCCAGATACACGTGTCCTGTAATGTTTTTTTCGCAGAAGAAAAAGGGGCCGTAAACTTTAAACCGTGAGATTGCACAAAACACTTTAACTTTTGGTGAATTGTGAATTTGCTGCACGAATGCGTGAGGATTCTCTACCGCCCAGATTCGCACATTGTGTCTGTTCACTTCACCATTAAGAAAAAATGTTGCTTCATCACTGAAAACAAGTTTCGCACTGAACCCATCCTCTTCCCTGAGCTGTTGCAACCGCGCCGAAAATTCAAAGCGTTTGACTTTGTCATCGGGTGTCAGGGCTTGTAGCAATTGTAAACGGTAAGGCTTCTGCTTTAGCCTTTTCCGTAAGGTTTTCCAAACCGTCTGCTGTGGTACGTTTAGCTCCCTGCTTGCTTTATTCGTCGACTTCCGCGGGCTACATGTGAAACTTGCCCGCACGCGTTCAACCGTTTCTTCGCTCACTGCAGGCCGACCCGTTGATTTACCCTTGCAGAGGCATCCAGAAGCTTGAAACAGCGCAAACCATCGCCGAATGGAGTTAGCAGTTGGTGGATCTTTGTTGAAATTCGTCCTGAAGTGTCGTTGCACTGTTATGACTGACTGATGTGAGTGCATTTCAAGCACGACATACGCTTTCTCGGCTCCTGTCGCCATTTTGTCTCACTGCGCTCTCGAGCGCTCTGGCGGCAGAAACCTGAAGTGCGGCTTCAGCCGAACAAAACTTTATGAGTTTTTCTACGTATCTGTAGTGTGTCGTGACCATATGTCAATGAATGGAGCTACAGTGAATTTATGAAATCGCTTCAATCATTTGTAATAGCCCTGTATATTAATACCTTCAGCTGCTCACGGGCGTTGATATATATCAACGGGGACACACCATATCCATACAAGTTCTGGCAATACCGGCCATGACCTTATTCTGTGCGGATGCACATATATTCCCCGAACTCTTACGGGACTCGGTAAGAATGTCTTCCACGAGTAATGAGTGTGTTGGGGTGGGACACTACGAATGTAGTATGTGGACATACAAGGTGAGAATGTGGGTCTCGTGGTAGGCGTGCGCGAGATAGTCCCTGCAGTCGCACTATGCTCTGTGCCCTCGGTGGCTCAGATGAATAGAGCGTCTGCCATGTAAGCAGGAGATCCCGGGTTCGAGTCCCGGTCGGGGGCACACATTTTCACATGTCCCCGTTGATATATATCAACGCCCGTGAGCAGCTGAAGGTATTAATATTATTCTAATTTCGTTCCTATGGGAATCACTGAGTAGCGAACGGGAGTATGATGGACAGGGACTGCGAATAGGTCGTGCTCGCTGGGAGTCTGCATCGGCCGTGGGGCGTACTGAGACAGTCCGTGTAGGTGCGATACGCAGTGTCCCGGATGGCGCAGTAGTGACCGCCCCTGCCTAGTAAGCAGAACATCCCCTGTTCTAATCCCGGTTCAGTACACATTTTTCGCCCGTCGCCTCTGACTCCACTTGATGTACTATTGCACCTGACAGCACTGATCCCGCTTCCATTTACATTGAAACACGTATGTATTCATTACCAGCGATGGCGAGGCATGACAGAATCTCTGACCAGAGAGTTATTTGTCGTGGCTAGTCTGCGCTTGACCGCGCGAGACGACAGTAGTAGCGTGTAGTGAGTCGGCAGGAACAGTAGCACGTAGCGAGTCGGCAGGAACAGTTGTTGTATGTAGCGAGTCGGGAGAGGTAGTAGTCAGTCGGATACAGTAGTAGCGAGTGGACGATTGTACTGAGCGGACGTCGGCATGCGTCGGCGGCGTGCTCTTCTCGCGACTCTGGTCACGGTTCGGGACGATGTATATTGTTATAGAAGGTAATGAAGCAGCATTGCGCAAATCTAATAATGTATGTTGATTGTAATTAATTTGTTCAAAAAATGCCCCAATAATAATTTTTTTATAAAGTAACTTTTTTAAAGAAAAACATTCATTTCAATTTAAAGAATATTTCCTATGCATTTCCTCCAAGAATTAAAATTTAATATACGCCAGCATTGCACGAAGCTGTGTCGGTAGATAAGAGCAGATATAGATGCAGTTTATTGAGGTAAGAATTTTGCTTTTGTTATTCAGAATACAGGGCCGAAGGTCAGCGCTGCTGTCCTTATAAAATTTATCAGGTTTAATTATTTCACAGGGCTGAAGGTCAGAGCTGCTGTCCTTATAAAATTTATCAGGTTTAATTATTTCTGTTCAGATGTTACATTCAGTTCATGGTTTATTATCTAATTAATATTATGGTGGGTTTAATGTTCAATCATCATTCTTTAATTTTGTAGGGAAGTTAACATTCTGGTACATTTTCATTATCATTGACATTTTACTATTTTCTGTGGGGAGGTTACAACATATAGTGTTCCACAGCTGCGGGATCTGCGTAGCTTCTGTTCTTTCAAAGAAACAGACACCGTGCGTTCATATAATGTGCGTTAATTCACCAAGATGATACCTCAAATTGAAGTGCTATGGTTCTCAGTGATTCACTGATTCACCGTTGCGTTGTGTGTACGGAAATACACTGATGAGCCGAAACCTTATGGCCACCTGCTTAATAACAGGTTGTTCCAACTTCGGAAGGCAATACAGCCACAATTATGAGCAGCGTTGACTCAATAAGTCATTGGTAGGCTTCCAGTGGTAAAAGGCATCAAATTTCTAAGAACCAGTTACGTAACTCCCGTAAATTGTAGGCTGGTGGTTTGTGCGTGAAGCTCATACACGATAGCATCCCTGATGTGTTCCATCGGATTCAGATCAGACCAATATGGTGGCCAAGACAGCAATGCGAGCTCAGGCTCCTCAGACCGCTGTGAGACGCTTCTGATCTTAATAGACGGAGAGTTATCGCGTTATAAGTTACTTTCACCGCCAGGAAAGAAATGAAAAAAAAAATGGTTCAAATGGCTCTGAGCACTATGGGACTTAGAACTACTTAAACTAATTAACTTAAGGACATCACACACACCCATGCCCGAGGCAGGATTCGAACCTGCGACTGCAGCAGACGCGCGGTTTCGGACTGAATCGGGCAGAACCGCTCGGCCACTGCGGCCGGCAAAGAAATGAAGGGATGCAGGTGGTCCACAATGATGTACGCGTAGTCCACGTGGTCACGGTGCCTTCAGTTACTATCGAATGTCTCGTGAAAGCCTAGATGAATGCCCGCCACAGCATAATATTGCATTACCGGCATGCCTTCGTGGGCTGGTGCACATGACGTCGTATCCAGACACGAGCATCAACCTGGAGTGATTAGAAATAAGATTTATCCGACAAGGTGACACGTTACCTGTGATCCACGGTACGCTATAGAAGATTCCGTGTCAACTGCAGTCGTAATTGACGATATCGTTAGGTCATCACGGGAAGATGTCGGGACAATCAGGTGCAGCGGCACACGTGCAAACAATGCGTGATGAAAGGCTTGCTCCTAAACACTTGTGTGTGCACGGGAATTGTGCTCTGTCGTCATATCCGTCTGAGATTGCCGCCCGAACCGACTAACGGAGTGCGCACGCCTCCGACCTCCGCGCTCTGTCTTGAGGCATGGACCTCCAACATGTCGCCTTCCCGTGGTTTCACTTCCTCCAAGCACTTTCCGTACACGCTCAGGACAGTGGCACGCGAACAGCCGAGCAGCTCCGCCGTTTCCGTGGTACCTATTCCCAGGCGTCGGGCCGTAACATTCTGCCGTTTGTCAGTTGTTTATGACGGCATATTTCCCATTTGCGGCCCTTGTCATCGCTAGATTGATTGTATGCTCCACTTACATAGTTTTCTTACCGTATCAAATGGTTCAAATGGCTCTGAGCACTATGGGACTCAACTGCTGAGGTCATTAGTCCCCTAGAACTTAGAACTAGTTAAACCTAACTAACCTAAGGACATCACAAACATCCATGCCCGAGGCAGGATTCGAACCTGCGACCGTAGCGGTCTTGCGGTTCCAGACTGCAGCGCCTTTAACCGCACGGCCACTTCGGCCGGCTCTTACCGTATCACATACCCTCAGCGCCACTAGGTGGCATTCAGTGACGCGGTGCGCAGTGGCCATAACGTTTAAGCTCATCATAAAAAAACTAAAAAAAAAAAAAATATAAAAAAATAAAAAGATGCTGTTAGGTTAAGTGATGCACAAAAACTGGCACTACCCCTTATGTTTTAAGCACACAGTAATTATTACTGCCCTTATGCGTTGATGTTCCCACGTATATCCGTGTCATCACAGACTTCTATCCACGAAGTGAATGTTACTGCGGATAGCCGCATCCACTCCGGTGCCTAACAATCACTTTTCGTTTTTACACTAACTGCGATGCAAAAAAAGTATTTCATGACAATACTTTCTTAATATTTATAGTTTGCATCGTTGTCGATACAAACTGTAAGTACTCACAAGTTATATTTTCCGTTTCCATAAATCAGACCCTGTCGGTAATGGCAAAAATGTACCTAAATATGTACGGGGAAGAATCGTACAATAAGAGCGCTCTGTAGCTTAAATAACAAGCGGAATTTGACTGCCATTATTTATTCTGCATGCATGGCTGTTGGTAGGGCAGGGTTATGTGCAGGATCTGAATTTTTCCTATTCTGAAGTATACACATTTGTATTATTCCATATTTATTAAAATTCACAAGATAAAGCCAATCTGTTATTCATATTTATGAAAAAGTTGCGTAAATATCGAAGACGGCGTAGTACGGCTATTAATTTATATCCCAAGTAGTGCTTCAGATTTACATATTTAATATTACCAGTTGTCTTTTCGCAGTATTCTTCCTTTTTCCTCATGTTTCCATACATCCATCTCTGGCAGATGTGTGTCAAACCGAAGTCAAAAGAGACGTAAGTCTTACTTTAATTAAATAAAAGACACGTTATTGCAAGCAATTGTTCCATAGCTATCAGTTATGCTATTCTGTACGCTTCGGCAAAATACTACGTTCGCATTGTGAATAAAAAGCTGCTCCTTGTATTTAAAAAAAATCTGCCTTCAGAATTTTAACAGATCTCATACGCTGAGATGCCTTTCTCGGTAGCCGTTGCAATAGCTACATTCGTCCTGATAGTTTCTCTACGACCTCAACAGCTAGTGCTTCCGTCAGTGGTAGTATACTTGTGCAACTCTGGACATATTGTCATACAAACAAACAAAAATGTCATTTCATTTTCTTAAACATTTTTTCCTATTTTAAATATATACACTCTCCTTGCCCCGTATTATAAGTGATAGTATTTACAATCGTAATTTATTTCCGAAACACACTCGGGAATTAACATTGCTTAGGGAATGTGTGTGTGTGTGGGTGTGTGTGTGTGTGTGTGTGTGTGTGTGTGAGAGAGAGAGAGAGAGAGAGAGAGAGAGAGAGAGAGAGAGAGAGAACGCTGTAGGATTTCATGGCAAACTGCTTCTGACACTCCCTGATTACGGTTGTCGTAGCCATAGAAACAGATGGTGGGGATATGGTCCACCTAGCCTATCACAGCAGTTCTTCCCATCACAGTCGGTTCTTTCAAAATGCAGACCACTAAATTCGTTTGATCTCTTCTCTCTGTGTTGCAGCAACAGGAGCATGTGTTGGGCTGCCCTTATCGTCAGAGTTAACTGATGTCCCATTACACAATAGTAAAGCCGGACATGTGAGGCCATTATCTAGCTTCATTATGTCCTTCAATGTACTATCTATCTGTGATAATTCAAAGTGATTTCCTTTCATGATTATACCCACCCAGACTATAATTCGCTCAGTTTATAAACATGAGAGTTGGTTATTCGTATGTGGGTAGAATCACTCGTTACGTGGAAACGGGACTCTCTCTAGGATATCACCATAGTCAGTGTACCGATACAATCTGTTCAGGCGTTTGGTAACGTTCAGTGGAACGCACTGCTCGTGTTTCCAAGAATGAGTTTCGACACTGTGCAGTCGTTGTGAAATGGTGCCTCAAGCACTAACAAGGCCTGAAGCAACGTGTGTACAAGCAACGGACCTGTTTTGTTTTGCCTCTTTATCTAGGCAACAAAACTCCTCTGTCTGTTTTAAACCACAAAAATCCTCTGTGATTGTCTGGAATAGTTGGTCAGCAGTAGCTTTAAACATATTTAATTTGTCCAAGCCACCAACTGCCGTCCACCCTTACATTCAGATTTAACGACGTTTCAACTTCATAGCCGGCCGCTGGGGCCGAGCGGTTCTAAGCGCTTCAGTCCGGAACCGCGCTGATGCTACGGTCACAGGTTCGAATCCTGCCTCGGGCATGGATGTGTGTGATATCCTTAGGTTAGTTAGGTTTAAGTAGTTCTAAGTCTAAGGGGACTGATGACCTCAGATGTTAAATCCTATAGTGCTCAGAGCCATTTGAACCAACTTTTATAGTCCCTTTACGCAAAATATCTCACTGACACCTGCGGAGTCGCCAAACATCACGACGACAGTAGCCGGTTTTCCCGTTAACTGAGCTCCGATAACACTGATGCCCGTACCACTGGTCGTACTATCTGCTATGAACTTCTAACAGTAAAATCCCTTTCAACTGCTATGTCACAGTGTACTTATTTAAACAGTTCTGTAACACTTTGGTGTTGCATAAGGAACTTCTCATAAGGCGTGATTGACAAAGATACTTGCTCAGTTTCCAGTTCATGGGTACTAAAGAAGACAGTGATAAACATAGTTTATACGAAGAGACGCGTATATTACATAAACTTTTGGAGCAATTACGAAGTCAAGCTTTTACGTCCACAAACTGGTTTTTATGGAAAACGTTTTTAAACGGAGAAAAAACGCCTAACATAAAAGAATTATCAAACAGATAATGCTAGTTCCACGCAGCAATGCCTATGTGGAAATACCTGAATCATTTGTAGTCGGAGGGCAGAAACAAATTGAGTGTCGATATGTTAAAAGCAGAGTTATGCATCCGTTGTAATTCGAAGTTTGCAACATGCAACGATCAGTAAATCAAGGGTAACAAAATTTTCTTCAAAGCTGTAAATAGCAATAATAAATATAATTTTTAATGTTTACTAGGTGTTTTACTGTGTTCACCACTCAGCTTAGCAAATCCTTTCGCCAGACAATGTGCAGTAATTTTGTTAATTTAATCTGGCAGCCCTACGTGTCACCTACGTACCTACGTGATGTCGCTGACGGATACATTCTTGTTGAATTTGTTTGGTGTTTGGGTCATCGACGACAATGAAAATGACGATGGTAACGTACATGATTGAGATGATGAAGATTATGCGGACGATAGTATGATAGTGATAACAGAACAGTGTACAGTCCGAAGGCAGCCCATAAGCCTAGTTCACTCGAGTAGCGCAGAAAGAATTGTACATCTTAATGTCTCTACCCGACGGACAAATAACAAACAGCCTCACGCGTCATTATTCCTTGCGGTACTGCGATGACATTTGGAATTTAACTGAGGACTTTAGCACTGTCTGCTTTATGAAAGTCCGTGCTGACCACTGTACCAAAGTTTGAAGTGAATCACCCAAAAGGGCTACTGCAACGTAAGAGGAAATGAAGCTATCTCCACTCTTGCAAAAGAGGCAGTGGACCGTGCGATGAAGAAATATGACCTAGTTTCGCCAGAAAATACACTGCGGGATTTACAGCTGCAAAACAGAACCATCTGGAACAGAGAAATGCGTCTTCTCTGCCGATACAGAGGACCGATCTACGTGATCGCGCAATATTTCGTAACACAACCTCATTCTTTAATAATGACCTTAACTTGGCCACTAAGATTCACGTTTCTTCAGGTATTCCATATCCAAGTGAAGCTACTCGTCCACGATGATTACATCCTGTAAAGCTACTAAGCTGCGGAGATGTTGATTGCTACTTTTCGCTCGCTTAGTCCTAGACAATGCCTATGTGATTAGGAGCGGGTGGCATAGCGGCTCTGTCGAAGCGCAGTGGGGTACCTGAGTGTTCGTCAAACTAGAAACGTTTTCGAAAAACTTGTGTGCTTGTGGTTCCATAAATTGGGAGTAATTGCTAAAAGAAATCTTACCATAAAACTTGAGCTGCATGAAAAATATATTTATGGTGAGGTTCTAGTCGAGAAAGACGGAAAGTTTAGGTGTTTTTACATGCAACGCTTGCTTTTATTAAAATGGGGTTGTACCACTTTATTATAGATAAATTCGTATAGGGGAAAAAATTATCTAGTAATAAATTAAAATGGCGGCTGCAGCACTTGTCAAAGGGAGAACCGTCCTACTATACGCGAAGGATTGTACAGACCCGTGATTTTTTCTAAAACCCATAAAGATAGAAAATTCTTAAATTGCAATGATTTTTTGGGCTATCACGATGGAGTTTTGCAATGTATTTCGAAAAGAAAAATGACGGTTACTTTAAAAACCTGTCAATTTCTTCGGGATGTTTTTCTAAGTTCAAGTGTTGAAAAAAATAGTTAAATTCGAGTAAAAGCAGCTCTCGCTAAGGACACTAGATTTAGATATCTTTCATTTAAGAAAAAATCAAATAAATCGGTTAATCTGTCGAGGCTCCAGAGCGCTTCGCAGAAACATGTTGTTTAGAGAAAAATGCGTTTAAAGTTTGAAGTTACAAAATAATACGTTGTTTTAAAACGTACGGTTAATGTGCGATCCCTGGCCAATAGAGCTGCTGTATTTTTTCAGCCCGGGCTCTTTTAACGAATAGCTCCACAGCTGACACGCGTTTCCTGTCAGATAACTCCGCGAAGTTTCCTCTGTTCACCTGTACGAGAATTCCTAGCACATTCATGGTCAGTAGAATAGATGAATAGCATTCGCTGAATATAACAGCAACGAAACATGCTCCTATTTCAACAGTCTCCGTTCCGTCATGAGGATGTTTCGATATCAGTTTCTAAATGCACGCGTTGAAGCTTCCGTTGTCATTTTGAGTGTTGACAGCGGCGCAAGTTAGAAGCAAATTTTCATTGGACAGAAATTCGTATACTGATAGAATCTTTCCTTGAACTAATTCATCGTGCGCCTACATTTGTCTATATTTAGGTCGGCTAACAGTTCGATTCAATACACTGTAATTCTAAAATACTTTCACAATCAAAAAATCCTTTTGTAGGCAAAAAAAAAAATCCATATTGTCATCCGTGTTGACCTCCCCTTAATTACCAGACCGGTATTCGAGCATCAATGCCGTCTTGTACAGAGGACAAACAACTAAATTTATTCGTATCGATGTCTACAGCATGGTCAGAAAGAGCCTGAAAAGCTTGTAATGATGCTGCTGCGGATGTTGTGCGGAGGGATACTTGTTAGGGGGAAAAATGTGATTTGTTGCGCCGTTTCCGAGTTATTTAACATTGAAGTTCGCTAATCATATCGTCGAGTGCGCAGATTCAAGCACCCTGCCAGAGACAATGACGCTAAACGTGTTCTTCATTTGGTTTTCTCAAACCTAGCAAACGTAGCTTTTACCCACGCAACTTAAATTTATTATTTCCGATAAAGATACATTTTAATCGGCAGTGAGCGTCTGAGTTAGTGGTAACTCACTGATCCACAGGTGTCTGTGCATTACGGAATTTTACCAAGTGCAAGTGCTTCAATTTGCTCGCGAAACGGCCTGATTGGTTGACTTCAATGCTGAATAACTCGGTAACGGCGCAACGCATCGATTTTTTTTATTAACAAACATTCTTCTGTACAACCTCCCCAGCAGCACCGCTACAAGTTTTTCAGACTGTTTCTGTCAGCCTGTGTACCCTAAGAACATTTTGTTTGCATTACAGTAGCAATAGGAGGGCTGTTCGAAAAGTAAGGTCCGATCGGTCGCGAAATGGAAACCACAGTGAAAATCAAAAATGTGTTATTTGCAACAGTTAGCTGCCCCTTCCAGTCTCTTCTCTACGTAGTTGCCGCTCAGAGTGAGATAGCTGTAGTAGCACTGTACCAACTTTCTAACCCTCGTCATAGAAAGAAACTGACTTTGCTTTCTGCCAATTCTCTACGCTGATCTGCAGTTCGTTGTCTGTACAAAAATGTTGTTTTTATAGCCAGCGGTTCATGGGAGCAGCGCAGAGGGGGCTGTATGGCGTGTCACCAAACATCTCCCATTGCAACGCTGCAGGAGTGTCCTCTTTGCCCCTGCAATTTGCGGCCGAGAATTGTCAGAAGAAGGAACTGCGCTACAGTTACGTTGTGTGGGTTGTATGAAATCAGGCAAAATCTCTCACAGGCCCTCGTACTTGGCGGGAGACACCATTTTCTAGGCATCTTTACGTGCTCATTGTGCGCTCAGAACTGAAAAGAGCGACATGACGCGGTCGACGAAAATACTAGAGACACTGCCCAACATTTCGTTATCGATCAGCCCTTACATTGCGAACAGTCCTCGTATAAGGTTACCATACTTGCGTATTGTGTAAATCTGTATTAGACGACTTGTATCCCAAGTATGAAATCTTTGATGTTAATATTGATGTGGACTTAGAAAACACAGAATTCCACAGCTGTTCTAAACCTAATTACAACCATGTCTATGGTATCACGACATAGTCTTTTTCTGCCTCACCTCTGTGGTACACGGGCTGTCGTGTGTTAATCTGTCATACGATAAACTGCTAAGTTTCCTGGTCGTATTACATAACACTGTCACTCTATGAAAACATGGAACTTGTGGTCATGGCAAAGAGTCTTTGACCACAGCTCTCTAGTTATTTCTAAGATAATAAGTAGATACATCTGTGACATGCACTCACTATACCTATTGAATACAGCAACTGGGTAAAAATGTATAATGGCAGAATCTAATCACAAGGAAACAAAAATGATGTTAACTACCAGTAACACACTAAGCAAAATGTACTTAATACAACAGAATCTGTGTCTGCCGTACGGCGTGGTTGTCAGTTGGGATCTGGTCCTGTGGATGAACCAACATATCTTGTCAAATTTAGTCAATTATACACACAGGAAAACGGAGAAAACTCTTACCCGATCCTATTCGGTTGAAATATTGTTAAATTTCTCTATATACGAATGTCGTTCAATAAGTAACGCTCCACATTTTTTAAAAAATTCATTAATATACAAAGACAAACGTCCTTGTTGGTGCTTCACATTTGCTTCTGTGCGCCGGTGAAGTTTCGAACCGTTCTGGCTGATGGTGAAGCCGTAGTACAGCGTCAAAATGGAGTCTACATACGACTCACGATACAAGCAGCGTGCTGTTATTGAATTCTCGTGTGAAGAAAAAGAAACCGTGGAGAACATCCATAAACGTTTTTGTGCAGTGTATGTCGATGCTGCAGGTGATAGGAATACAGCTGGGCGATGGGTGAAGAAAGTTACAGCCTCAGGAAATGCAGAAACAGAGCTCCATGATTAGTCATTCTCGGGACGTCCTGTCACAGCCACTGCTCCAGACATACTGAATCGTGGGGATGCCATTATTTGTGGGTCACTTAAAGTTTCTCTACGGGGAAGACACTTTGAAGTTGACGAGAGTGTCAGTCATGCAATGAAAACATAGCTACGCTACAGGATAAGAGCTTTTACTAGCAGGGAATACATGTTCTTCCACAACGTTGGCGCACAGCCTTAGAACGTGATGGAGACTACATGGAAAAATAGGACATGGACAAGACATGTTGATATATATTGTCACCAAATTCTGTCTCTTAACAATAAATATGTTCTGAGAAAAAACACGTGGGGCATTACTTATTGAACGAACGTTGTACATATTACTTGGTTCAAGTGGTTCAAATGGCTCTGAGCACTATGGGACTTAACATATGAGGTCATCAGTCCCCTAGAACTTAGAACTACTTAAACCTAACTAACCTAAGGACAACACACACATCCATGCCCGAGGCAGGATTCGAACCTGCGACCATAGCGGTCGCGCGGTTCCAGACTGAAGCGCCTAGAACTGCTCGGCCACACTGGCCGGCTACATATTACTTCATAACTATCTGTTCGGTAAGAAAGCTGTCTGGCTGTTCCGTTATGTGAGCCTATATCTCTATTTATCTTAGGACATTTAGTAATATATCTTCTTCTGCCTTTTGCAGAATGGTGTTGTTCTTAGTGATGTCATTAAAAAAATACCTGCACTTTCGTAAAAATGTACTAAATACTGAGGCACTGAATTCACTAAAATTAATGTGTTCTGTAGACTTCGTTTTGAAATATCTCCTCGCTAGCATAGCATTAAAACTTATCACGGGGCAACGTATATATATATATATATATACACTCCTGGAAATGGAAAAAAGAACACATTGACACCGGTGTGTCAGACCCACCATACTTGCTCCGGACACTGCGAGAGGGCTGTACAAGCAATGATCACACGCACGGCACAGCGGACACACCAGGAACCGCGGTGTTGGCCGTCGAATGGCGCTAGCTGCGCAGCATTTGTGCACTGCCGCCGTCAGTGTCAGCCAGTTTGCCGTGGCATACGGAGCTCCATCGCAGTCTTTAACACTGGTAGCATGCCGCGACAGCGTGGACGTGAACCGTATGTGCAGTTGACGGACTTTGAGCGAGGGCGTATAGTGGGCATGCGGGAGGCCGGGTGGACGTACCGCCGAATTGCTCAACACGTGGGGCGTGAGGTCTCCACAGTACATCGATGTTGTCGCCAGTGGTCGGCGGAAGGTGCACGTGCCCGTGGACCTGGGACCGGACCGCAGCGACGCACGGATGCACGCCAAGACCGTAGGATCCTACGCAGTGCCGTAGGGGACCGCACCGCCACTTCCCAGCAAATTAGGGACACTGTTGCTCCTGGGGTATCGGCGAGGGCCATTCGCAACCGTCTCCATGAAGCTGGGCTACGGTCCCGCACACCGTTAGGCCGTCTTCCGCTCACGCCCCAACATCGTGCAGCCCGCCTCCAGTGGTGTCGCGACAGGCGTGAATGGAGGGACGAATGGAGACGTGTCGTCTTCAGCGATGAGAGTCGCTTCTGCCTTGGTGCCAATGATGGTCGTATGCGTGTTTGGCGCCGTGCAGGTGAGCGCCACAATCAGGACTGCATACGACCGAGGCACACAGGGCCAACACCCGGCATCATGGTGTGGGGAGCGATCTCCTACACTGGCCGTACACCACTGGTGATCGTCGAGGGGACACTGAATAGTGCACGGTACATCCAAACCGTCATCGAACCCATCATTGTACCATTCCTAGACCGGCAAGGGAACTTGCTGTTCCAACAGGACAATGCACGTCCGCGTGTATCCCGTGCCACCCAACGTGCTCTAGAAGGTGTAAGTCAACTACCCTGGCCAGCAAGATCTCCGGATCTGTCCCCCATTGAGCATGTTTGGGACTGGATGAAGCGTCGTCTCACGCGGTCTGCACGTCCAGCACGAACGCTGGTCCAACTGAGGCGCCAGGTGGAAATGCATGGCAAGCTGTTCCACAGGACTACATCCAGCATCTTTACGATCGTCTCCATGGGAGAATAGCACCCTGTATTGCTGCGAAAGGTGGATATACACTGTACTAGTGCCGACATTGTGCATGCTCTGTTGCCTGTGTCTATGTGCCTGTGGTTCTGTCAGTGTGATCATGTGATGTATCTGACCCCAGGAATGTGTCAATAAAGTTTCCCCTTCCTGGGACGATGAATTCACGGTGTTCTTATTTCAATTTCCAGGAGTATATATATATATATATATATATATATATATATATATATATATATATATATGGTGGTAGTTTCTCCTTATGCAGATGGGTACCAACAAAAAATTTTCGCAGTCGGACGACAGAGTTGATTATTGAAGTTCCATGAGAAGAACCTGTATTTGTGTTTTAATGATTGCCACCACAGTTCACGTATAATGTCCTTGGAAGACTATCCACCATTTCGCGCTGACAGGAAACTAGCTGCCATTCCTTGAACTTTTTCTATGTCCTCCGTCGATCCTATCTGATGCGTATCTCACACCACACAGTAACACTCCTGAAGAAAGCGGACAAGGGTGGTGTAAGCAGTCCCTTTAGTAGACCTATTGCACTTTCTAAGTGTTCTGTCGATGCATAGCAACCTTTGGTTTGCTCTCCCGTCGACATTGCCTGTGTGATCATTCCAGTTAAGTTATTCATAATTTTAATCCCTAAGTATTTAGTGGAACTTATAGCCTTTAGATTTCTGCGCTTTATCGTGTAACCGAAATGTAGCGGATTTCTTTTAATACTTATGTGGATGGCTTCATACTTTTCATCATTTAGAGTCAACTTCTGCATTTCGCACAGATCTCCTCCCGCACAGGCCATGAAGGCCCAAATGTACCGACAGTCCGCCGTGTCATCCTCAGACCACAAGCGTCACTGGATGCGGATATGGAGGGGCATGTGGTCAGCACACCGCTCTCCCGGCCGTAGTTCAGTTTCCGAGACCGGAGCCGCTACTTCTCAATCAAGTTGCTCCTCAGTTTCACACAACACAGACATCTTGTCTAAATGATTTTGCAAATATTTTTGAGCGTTACAAAATGGTAATGACAGCATCATCTGCAAACAACCTGAGAGGGCTTTTTGTGAAAAATGTCAACATTCTGAGTTCCACGTCCGTGCGAGGGCATATTTCTAAAGAGATTTCCTGCATTCGATGTTAACAAATCTTTCTTTTCCAGTAACCCTTTTATTACTATGGTCTGCCGTCGTGTAATATCCTCTCTGTTTCGACAATCGTCAGTTACTTTTCCGCCCAAATAGCAAGGACTCCTAGTATCTCATTTCATATCTCGTCTTCGAGCACAGCCCATTTACGCTTTTAACATTACTGCTTTGAATCTTTCCGACATCACCCTTCAGAAGAGCTCAACAACGATCAGTACTCTGCAGTTATTGCGTTCACCTTTTTCGTGTCGCAGACAACTTTGACCACTACAGTCGTCGGTTTGTGCAGTTGGAATTAGTGAGTAGGTGGGCCATAAAATGTCAGCTCACGTGGACAGTGAGAGTGGTTTGGGAGGACTCTGTCGCCCTGACAGTGTGTTCGGCTTCGTCTTGCCGGGCGCCGCGCTCTCGGCCGGTGCTCAGGGCGGCGCGCGTGTCCCAAGGCGACGCGGGCCTCCGCTTGCTGAACACGTCGGCTCTGCTTGCTGAACACGCCTCGCTGTGTCCGTCTAACGCCTCGCTACTGCCTGATTCTGAGACGAATCCCCAACTCCGAGGCGCGCAATGCTGTCACCGTGACACGCTTTCCGTCCCCTATTACAGGCACTTTTCAGTACTGTACCCATTGCTGATGCGAATGACGTAGCTGTGCTCTGGACAAATGAGGGCCGAAGCTTTTCATTTTTGATAACCAGTAATAAAATACAAAGAAAAATTTCTGAGTGGCTCGACTTCGCTTTTCACAGTTTTAGCTAAGAGACTAACAGGCAAAACATTAAAAAAAAGAATAGTATGAGGAGAAGGGAAGGTAACAACTAGTAACTCCACCCTCTACCTTATTTTTTTTTTTAAAGATTCGATCTTCCGTGTACAAGACAGCTTTAAACTTAGTTAGTTAGTTAGTTACATGTTCTATAGTCTGATCTGATCCATTATAAATGGTTCTGAAAGCCTGCGACTGTGAAAACGATGGGTTTGTTTATAAATAACTCATCTGCTACCAGTCACGATTTTCTTTATTTTATTTTTCGCACGACGCGTTTCGGGAAATGATTCCCATTTTCAAGTGCATTTTTTGTGTTTGTTATGTCATTCCTATGTGATGTTGTCGATGTGTGAGATTGCCGACCGCGGTAGCCGAGCTGTTCTAGGCGATTCAGTCCGGAACCACGCGGCTGCTGATGTCACAGGTTCGAATCCTGCCTCGGGCATGGAGTGCCGAGAACCATTTGATGTGAGATTCTGCTTCATTTATTTAACAGCCAAGAACCTTGCCTCAAGAAAACTGAATTCTATAGGAGATATGTTGACACACTACTGTTAGTGAAAGAAAATACCAAAGAGATCACAGACATTCTAAATTACTTCAATAATCTACATGAGAAAATTAAATTTACAGTGGAACATGAGCAAAATAAAAGCATCAGCTTTCTGGACCTAAATATTACGAGACACAACAATACATGCACATTCAAAATTCATAGGAAAAACACAATGACTGACACCCCAATCCCTGCATCCTCATATCACCCAAATATCCATAAACAGGTCAATGCTACATAGGGCAACTAAAATTCCGCCGGCCGGTGTGGCCATGCGGTTAAAGGCGCTTCAGTCTGGAACCGCGTGACCGCTACGGTCGCAGGTTCGAATCCTGCCTCGGGCATCTTTGTGTGTGATGTCCTTAGGTTAGTTAGGTTTAAGTAGTTCTAAGTTCCAGGGGACTGATGACCACAGATGTTAAGTCCCATAGTGCTCAGAGCCATTTGAACCATTTTTTTGAGCCAACTAAAATACCGTTGAACCAAGAAAACATGCAACAAGAAATAAACACAGTGAAAAAGATTGCAGTTGCCAATGGGTACAGTGCTTCTATGGTTGACACAATCCTATACAAAGTGAAGAAAGAGCCAGGTACTAACTGCACCACAGAAGAAGAAGAAGAAGAAGAAGAGAAAACAAATGTATATCTAGTATCCCATATATTGGCAATGTATCACAAAAGATTGGAAATATTTTCAAAAACACAAAGTAAAAATTGGGTTTCCTACATCTAATAAAGTACAACAAAAACTAATACACAATATAAAGTGTAAGCATGATCCATACTCAGACTCTGGAATATACAAGGTCACATGCCAGGAATGCTCCATGTTCTACCTAGGACAAACAGGCCGAAATTTCGACACCAGGTACACAAGCACATAAAAGCCTATACACACAACAGACACACTACATCAGCCATAGCTACACATGTACATAATACAGGACACCAATTTGGAAAAACAGAGCAAAGTGTCAAGGACATTAGATGGATTTGCTAGAAGAACTGGAATATATTCCCATTACAGAAAATATGAAGGTAAAATATTAAATGAAAAATTTGAAAGTGAATCAGAGAATTTCTTCAGAGGTTTCGGTAGCATACTTAAATAAAAATAGTAACACTTAGAAATAAGCACAATTGTAAAATAGACATAAGTAAATTATGATCCAAATTTTTAAGGTAAATAACCTCTGTACAAAAACATATCATACTCCGTGGAAGACTTATAATGTCATCTCTGTTGACTACTTGTAAGAACATCTGTGTCACTGTTTTGTTCATGAAAAATCTTTTTGATGGTTAAAAGTGTACAACAAGTTGTGTGTAATGTTTAGTGTGTGTGAGACTCTGCACAAATGGACCATAAGGAAACTGTAAGTATAAAGTCTTCTAAATTTCGCCACTAACTTCACAAAAAGATCGACAACCAACTAAAAACCGCGTGTTTTCTTATATAGTGCAGTAAAGTCAACAAAATGAAGCAGAATTTCACACATCGACAACATTACAAAGGTATGACATAACAAACACAAAAAACGCACTTGAAAATGGGAATCATTTCCCGAAACGCGTCGTGCTAAAAATAAAATAGAGAAAATCGTGACTTGTAGCAGATGAATTATTTATAAACAAACTTATCATGTTCTATAGATTCTATTATCGAAATTAAACGGAACGGGTCGGTTTAGAGGATGTGTATAAGCTCAACGGACAAAAAACTTAGTCACCCCAGTGCGCACGCGAACAGCGACAGTCACACGCTCAACTGACAGCACACTGCCTCTACGTGAGCCAAGGTGTAGCGACCAGTTAAGTCATTTTTGTTTCATGCGGACATTGCACGTGAGCATGGGTAAATATAAGAACGTGACGGAGTAGCAAAAAGGGGCAGTCGTATTTGCAGTGTCACATGGCCATACTGTGTTTTTGCTGGATTTGTTGGTGTTTCGCGGTGGACCGTTCAAAGTGCCTACATGCAGTGGTGTACCACAAAGGGCCCCGAAATGTGACATCAGAATTATCTCGGAAAAAGATCTTGACTGCAAGGGACCACAGACGTGTTTCAACACTTGCGAATCTAAATCGCTTCCAAATACGACAGGAAGTGCTGTAGGGAGTGAATGAAGATCCTTCTCCACCTGTCAGAAGTAGAACGTTGCTGCGGCAACTAGATGCAATGAGCATTTGAACTCGTTCTCCTCGCAAGAGGCCACTGGTCACACAGGCACAAAAAGATAACAGCGAAGATCATTGGACTGGAAAAATATAAGACTTATTTCTCGAACATTCTCCCAACTATTACAGCTCGACTGGCGTTCAAAGTAAAATGACTTTAATCCCAAAGAAAATCTGTGGGAAATATTGAAACAGTGAGTAGAACGCCGACTTCAGCATACCGGAAACTTGGCGGAACCGCTAGATGACATCATCAGCGCGTGACTTATCTGGATGCGATATACCTACACGCTCTTCTGGAATCACTTCTTAGCCGCATCCAGGCCGATCTGAAGTACAGAGGCGTAATTACGCGGTATTAACTGATGCTTCTAATGATTTCTCTGGGTTGGCTAGTTTTTTGTCCGCTGAGCTTACAGATTACTTTTTAAATGAGTTAACATTGACGTTAAGAATGTAAAAACTTTGTGGTTGAAGATGAGAAACCATAATCATGTTAGTTTATTACTTCGGGTTATTCACCGATAATAACAAAAAAAAAACAAACACACAAATCATTCCGGAACCATGCAGCTGCTACGGTCGCAGGTTCGAATCCTGCCTCGGGCATGTGTGTGTGATGTCTTTAGGTTAGTTAGGTTTACGTAGTTCTAAGTCTAGGGGAGTGATGACCTCCGATTTTAAGTCCCATAGTGCTTAGAGTCATTTGAACCATTTTGACGTCAGAGCTCCTGAACTGTGTGTTTTACAATCAGATGATTTTGGACTTATAGTCAGTTGTTCGTGTAGATAATGTATGAAAAATGCGTTTCGACTAGAATTAATACAGCTGTAATACATCAAAACATCATACTTGATGCTGAAGTTGTGCCGCATGAGCAGCGAAAATGTAGTAATCGATAAGCTTCCTTTCGTTATTTTATGGGACTGTTGATGATAAAAAGTTGCGAAAACGTTTGAGCTCGTGTGTACGTTTTGTTGGAAGTCACTAAGGCTCTTATTCTCAAATACTGGATGAATTTAGTGTGGATGACTTGCGCTCCGTGACTTACGCTGCCTCAGAACATATAGAAATCTCTGATATTGGACTTTGACTTACTCTGTTAAATTATAGAAGGATAGAACCTAGAACAAATAAAATTTGCAGGCATTCGGGAACACTAATGATAGAAAATAAGAGCTGCGTGCAGAACAAAGGACGCAGAATATCCTTGGTTTTGAAAAGGCGAAAGATTTGTTGACAGCAAAAACACTTCCGACAGAATTAAGACTAAGATTCACCAAGTGTTTTGTTTGGCCTGTAGTTATATGGATGGCATTGAGTCGTAGACAATCAAAGAAGAAAGAGGAAAATCACTTGGATAGTTCTGAAATGTGGCTAGGGAGGAAAAGGCGAAAAGTGAAATGAACTAACGTTGTGACGAGTCAAGAAGTACTTCTAAAAATGGGAAAGGAATGAAAGCTAGTGGAAATTATGCGCACGAGGGAGGAGTCTTCACTGGGACATACACTGCGAAGAAGTGAATGCAACGGAAAGTCATCCAAGGAAAGAGGAAAGGTAGGGGCGGTAGAGAAAGAAGAATACCTAATGCCTGATAAAACTGAAAGTAGACAAAAGTAACAGCGGATAAAGGAACAATCTGAGTACAGAAAAAAACGGAGATTGTCCAGACTATACCTGTCTTATATCAGAGCAGAAGATGGTTCGAAGGTTTAAATGTGACTTAACGTCACTGCAACGAGCTTAGTGACAGTGTCGCAGTTTATTTCACAGTTTACGTGTATTTCTACGGCAAAAACAACATACAGTGAAAACAGCTTAAAACGAAACAGCGAACTCAAATATTTTTTGGTGTTTAATGATAGGTACTGAATAATAAATAGCATTCGACATAAATGTTTTCTGGGTATGGTACCGCGTCATGTATAAAACTACTGCTGGAGAAAATCAACGTTTCGGCCACAGTTGCAGCGTCCTTTGGTTGTTTTTCTCCAGCAGATTTTTTTATACAATATGACCCGGTACTATACCCAGAAAACTTTTATATCGACTGACGCTGGCTGCGGAAGCCTACGCAGTTGTATAAATGAATATCACCTTATTTTGAACTGGTTGTATTTTATTGCAGCAACTCCTTTCTGAGCTAATGACAGCTTCAGTAATGAATAATAAACATCATTTTTTCCTCTTGTGTTGTAGGTGTGATTATCACTATTCTTCTCAAATTATGATGGATTGCTTATGAGCAGTTTCATTGTCGAACTAAACGTTTAAAAAACCTCTGAAACGACGTAGATGACGCTGAGAGAAATAATGTAATATTAGACACATGGGGCGGTAAACGCGGGGAAATACCCCAAAAGTAGATGAAAAATGTTGAACATATGACGTCATCACATGACGTACCTCGCCGCACGTCTAGTGGTTGGGCCTACCTGCGAGTATTCACTTCGGTGTTGTTACTGGTCTATTTGTGCGGCCTCAGTGCATGGAGCTTACGGTTCGATTCATGCGTCTAGCAAGCAGTATTTTCTCACTGCGTGAGACAATTGAGGTATTAATTTATTTATCGATCTCTAGCTCTCTGCTGGGTTATTAGTAAATACAATACACAAAAAGCTATCGTATTGCGTCATAAGTAAACGAGTATAAGCTTTCGAATTGCTTCATTACCAGTAAATGAACTATGTACATTTACTGCATAATTTCTGTAAACAAAAACATTTGAACAACAAAAGGGAGTGAGAAATGGAAAGAAACACAAAATGAGAGGTACTATTGCTTGGTGACAGCGAGCAATAATTTTTGTAACTTCTGTATTTACAACAAATCACATTTTCGAAAGGTGTTAGAAATTTTTCACCGTTTGCTTCATTGCAATTATCGCATCTCTCAATCATTCCTTCACGCACGCGCTCGTAAATACCTTCCGTACTTTGGATGTACGTCACATGTTCAACATTTGTCATCCCCTTTTGGCATATTTTCCGCAATTTGCGGCCCCATGCGTCTTACATTAAATTACTTGTCTAAGCATCTTCTACGTCACCACGGGGATTTTAAAAAGTTAATAGGAATCATCCTGTATGCATTGTGATAGTGCAGATAAAATGCCTAAGTCTTTCCAGACGTTACGACGGGGTTTGAATACAACAAATTATTATTACTGCTGGCTTTCATATACTCACTACTTTGTTCTAAGTGAAGAGATACCACAGAAAATCATTCCGTAAGACGTTATTGAGTGAAAATGTGCAAAATATGTCAGCAGGTTGATTCGTTTGCTTGCAACACTAGCAATTATCCCGAAGAACTAAATTAGCTGAATTTAATTGTTTGAGACGCTTAATAATATGCTTCTTCCAGTTAAAGTTTATATCAATATGTAAACCCAAAAATTTGGAACATTCTACACTTTTTGCTGACTCCTGGTAATGCGCTACATCAATAGTTGGTATGATTCTATTTGTTGTAGGGAATTGAATGTAATGTGTTTTCTCAAAGCTAAGGAAAAGTTCGTTCACAAACAACCACTTACTAATTCTTTGGAAAACATCATTAACAATCTCGTCAGTTGCTTTCTCCCTGAGGGGATTTATTGTAACCTTAATTTCAAAATGGTTCAAATGGCTCTGAGCACTATGGGACTTAACATCAGTGGTCATCAGTGCCCTAGAACTTAGAACTACTTAAACCTAACTAACCTAAGGACAGCACACACATCCATGCCCGAGGCAGGATTCGAACCTGCGACCGTAGCGGTCACGTTGTTCCAGACTGTAGCGCCTAGAACCGCACGGCCACACCGGCCGGCTAACCTTAATTTCGTCTGCAGAGAGTACCAGTTCTACGTGAATGTTACGTAGGAGGTCATTCACTTGTATAAGGAATAGAAATGGACACAGTATTGAACCCTGTGGAATTCAGTAATTTTTAGACTTAGAACGCAAACTAACTTTAAATACCTTTCATTTTAAATCAATGCAGCGGAACGTTTATGATAATGTAGAGTGAACCAGAACACCATCGAGAAAATTTCAGATTTTGTTCAGGGATATTTTCGGAGTATGTTAGTATAAGGGACCACCCTCCGTCTCTGGTGTCTCGTTATAGATTAATTGCATTTCGTTTTATTTCAAGTGCTCATTTTTCTTTTTATCTGCATTGCACTGAGAACATCTACATAACACTGCAATGTCGACGAAATTCTGTGTCTCTCGTTTGGAAACGCGTGTTCCATTCGGTCATGGTAATTGTTGTTGTTGACAACACTAAAGCCCACTTTACTCTTCGACCTCAAGATTGCATTCGTTGCTGCTCGATACTGTTGCTTTTTTTTAAACGTCGAGTTAGTTGTTCGGTAATAGAGACACACAGCACAACGCATAAGTTTGCTGATTGAGAGATTGCCGAAATGCAGCTCGTGTATGGTTTCACTGAATACCTGTGTCACGGCTTTTGCATTGATCTGTGATTTGTGTTGTCGTAATGCGAATTTTTCACTGTTATACAGGTAATTTCCCATAAATAAAGATAACTGTCGCGATAAACTGAATGAATCGTAATTGAATCATTACTCTGTAACGAGGCACCGGAGACCACGGGCCCCTGGTACAAAAATGCTCAGAAAATATTCACCAACAACCACTGAAATTTCGTCAGTGGAGTTCTGGTTCACCCTGTGTAAATACGCATTTTTTAGTAGTGGCAGAAACGGATTTCAAATAGCTTTAAGAAACTATATCTACTGCATTATAGTTTTCATGGGAAAATAGGTTAATGTTTCTTGCGATGTCTTTTTCAGCATAAAATCTTCAAGAAATTATTCGATATCGCCCATTGTTTTATAGAACTCTTCATCTAAATAGTTGCGAGCGCATCCTTTTTCTGCATTCCTGAAATAGTGTGGACAGGAACTGCAGTGTTGGTTTCATTGGCAAATCGACGTCCCCTTCATCTTTGGAGCTTAGAACGATCTCCAAAATGTCTACGACAGTTATATTCGGCGCTGTACACGCATGTCATCATCGACTGTGACAAATTGATCCAATAATGCTGTAGGGAACTCTAGGAACGTAGAAGTGTTTCCAAAAATTAGATTAAATGTGGGTTCACTTTCAGTATTCCCTGATCTTTGTGGCTCCAAAGAATCTGGAACTTTGGAGAATCTCTTATGGCGGAAACAAATTTTGTGCGGTTTTAGCAGTGAGGTTAAACTGACACGGATAAAACCGATATAACCAGAAACCAGTTGTTTCAGCGATAACCGCCATCCCTACAGGGCATATACTAATTACTGGAGTGGTCGTTGTAGTTCAATTGACCGGCCGGCTACACATTAAGCCATTAGATTTTTGTTTATACGGTTGGATGAAGTCTGGTGTGTACAAACGGAATATGAATACATGAGATGAAAAGCTTGGTCGTGCAGGAACGCTCAGACAGGCAACACAACATGTTCTCCTAAAAGCGCACAAATGCAATGAGACTGACGGTGGGATATTCGAACATTTGTTGTGAACTGAACGACAGTTGTAATGTGAGGTGCACGATAATGCTTAGAGGTGAATGTCCGAGAAATGTCTATTTTTCTGTCGATACTTTCTAAAACCTAATGCGTAAACCTCACAATGTATTGAATAATAGGTAAAATAAATAACAATTTACGTTAAATGTGTCTGCTTCTATCAAGAGATACGTCACACAAGAGTAACTTGTTTCAAAGCAAATTTGTCGAAAACTGGTATATTGAGAACCATGGTTGTAATACTACAAGGTTTATAACTGAAACAGCAACTAGCCACTAATAAAGTTTAACAAGGTTTTTTTTTGGATCAGGCCATGACCGGCTTCAAATTTCTTACAAATCGGTCTTCAGACTGTTGTTACAGGTTTCGTTGGTTTTTTTGTTGGGGACTCGTTTCGTATCCGTTATTGGTTTGCTGCATTAGGATGGATAGAAAGATTTTTGTTCACTCTTTGGTAACATTTCCGAGAGATTTAGTGCTTATGACCTCTATCAAAGCATTTATGAAATCGTTTAAAAGTTATTAAAACTCGAAATGTGGTGAAGGCTTACATGCTATATGATCCTGTGCGAAGAAATCGCCCCGTGTTTTTGTTGTGAATTTTAAAATCAACACATTTGTGGACGTGCACTATGCTAGTTCTGGTCAGTTAACTGAAAACGACTCAAACGACACCTGTCACCGTTTAATGTCAGCACACACGATGAACATTTCCAAAGCGTGGACCAGCTTCACATGAGCAACATAAACAATGTTCGGAGACCGAGATACATCGGCATAAGAGCATTTTCTCTTAGTATATTCTGAATGGATAAACAGTGTCATCCAATGCATCCTTTGTAAATAATTTCCAAGAGGTCTTCTCATCGCTTGAACTGACGTTATATTCCCATAGTCCAAGATAGTCGTAGTGCTTTAAAATTTGTTTCATAAAAATATTTTTCATCCATCTTGAATGAATGCAGCACAAACTACTTATACCTTTAGTGTTAAATTCACATTTAAATGATTTGCGTAGTCTTATTTTATAATGAAAAAAGGCAACCATAGAGTCAGTGCTCAATATTCACTTTATCACTATAATAGAAAACATATCCTATTGTGGTTATGTACTGCATACAGTGTTTGCTATTGTTTATGTACACTTTTGTGTATGTGATCCTAACCATTCAGCATATTAGCAATTTTACTTGCGTTTTTTAAATTACTTCGATTGCACTAGCAAATACACATCTTAGTACGCTCATACACACTTAACAGTATCGCTAACCTAACATGTATATGACTGTTAACATCTTTGAAACCACTATTTATGCTAATTACACTACTGGCCATTAAAATAGCTACACCAAGAAGAAATGCAGATGATAAACGGGTATTCATTGTACAAATATATTATACTAGAACTGACATGTGATTACATTTTCACGTAATTTGGGTGCATAGATCCTGAGAAATCAGTACCCAGAACAACCACCTCTGGCCGTAATAACGGCCATGATACGCCTGGGCATTGAGTCAAACAGAGCTTGGATGGAGTGTACAGGTACAACTGCCCATGCAGCTTCAACACGATACCACAGTTCATCAAGAGTATTGTGACGGGCCAGTTGCTCGGCCACCATTGACCAAACGTTTCCAATTGGTGAGATATCTGGAGAATGTGCTGGCCAGGGCAGCAGTTGTTCTGTATCCAGAAAGGCTCGTACAGAACCTGCAACATGCGGTCGTGCATTATCCTGCTGAAATGTAGGGTTTCGAAGGGATCGAATGAAGGGTAGAGCCACGGGTCGTAACACGTCTGAAATGTAACGTCCTCTGTTGAAACTGCAGTCAATGCGAACTAGAGGTGACAGTGACGTGTAACCAATGGCACCCCATACCATCACGCCGGGTGATAATCCAGTATGGCGAAGACGAATATACGCTTCCAATGTGCGTACACCGCGATGTCGGCAAACACGGATGCGACCATCATGATGCTGTAAACAGAACCTGGATTCATCTGAAAAATGACGTTTTGCCATTCGTGCACCCAGGTTCGTCGTTGAGTACACCATCGCAGGCGCTCCTGTCTGTGATGCAGCATCAAGGGTAACCGCAGCAATGGTCTCCGAGCTGATAGTCCATGCTGCTGCAAACGTCGTCGAACTGTTCGTGCAGATGGTTGTTGTCTTGCGAACGACCCCATCTGATGACTCAGGAATCGAGACGTGGCTGCACGATCCGTTACACCGATGCGGATAAGATGTCTTTCATCTCGACTGCTAGTGATAGGAGGCCGTTGGGATCCAGCACGGCGTTCCGTATTGCCCTCCTGAACCCACCGATTCCATGTTCTGCCAACAGTCATTGGATCTCGACCAATGCGTGCAGCAATGTTGCGATACGATAAACCGCAATCGCGATAGGCTACAATCCGACATTTATCAAAGTCGGAAACGTGATGGTACGCATTTCTCCTCCTTGCACGAGGCATCACAACGTTACACCAGGCAACGCCGGTCAACTGCTGTTTGTGTATGAGAAATCGGTTAGAAACTTTCCTCATGTTAGCACATTGTAGGTGTCGCCACCGGCGTCAACCTTGTGTGAATGCTCTGAAAAGCTAATGATTTGCATATCACAGCATCTTCTTCCTGTCGGTTAAATTTCGCGTCTGTAGGACGTCATCTTCGTGGTGTAGCAAATTTAATGGCCAGTAGTTTATACGAATGGACCATGCTTTGTAAATGTACATCGTGTATGCTGCCATTGAATAGACAATGGTCTGGCGTAAGGTGTGTTTCAGTGAACCGAACAGCACTCACAAAGTGCACGTCCACAGATGCGTTCATTTTAAAATCAACAAAAACACAGAATCATACAGCACATGCACTTTCCTTACATTTGCCCTTTAATAAGTTGAAAACATTTTCAAACTGCTTTGATAGAGATCGTAAGAACTAAATCTCTCCTAAAATTTATCAAAAAGTGAAAAAAAGACTTTCTGTCTATCCTAGTGCAGCAAACCGATAACAGATACAAAACGAAACCCCAGCAAGAAAACAACGAAACCTGTAACAACGCTCTGAAGATAGATTTATAAAAAATTTGAAACTGGTCATGGTTCACATAAACCTTAGACATTACTTGTGGCTGGTTGCTGTTTAATTTATAAACCTTACTGTAATTTGTCTTGCCAGTACATTCCACTTGCCGGCCGGAGTGGCCGTGCGGTTCTAGGCGCTACATTCTGGAACCGCGTGACCGCTACGGTCGCAGGTTCGAATCCTGCCTCGGGCATGGATGTGTGTGATGTCCTTAGGTTAGTTAGGTTTAAGTAATTCTAAGTTCTAGGGGACCGATGAGCACAGCAGTTAAGTCCCATAGTACTCAGAGCCATTTGAACCATTTTGAACATTCCACTAATTACGGAAGAGTTCGGCTGCAACGCAACTAGAGAAGAGATTCTCGTGACATCTGTTGCCAAAAGTAGCAAACACTACAATGGATGGTTCCAGAATGAGATTTTCACTCTACAGCGGAGTGTGCGCTGATATGAAACTTCCTGGCAGATTAAAACTGTGTGCCGGACCGAGACTCGAACTCGGGACTTTTGCCTTTCGCGGGCAAGTGCTCTACCAACTGAGCTGCAGAGTGAAAATCTCATTCTGGAAACATCCCCCCAGGCTGTGGCTAAGTCATGTCTCCGCAGTATCCTTTCTTTCAGGAGTGCTAGTTCTGCAAGGTCTGCAGGAAAGATTCTGTAAAGTTTGGAAGGTAGGAGACGAGGTACTGGCAGAAGTAAAGCTGTGAGGACGGGGCGTGATTCGTGCTTGGGTAGCTCAGTTGGTAGAGCACTTGCCCGCGAAAGGCAAAGGTCCCGAGT
The DNA here is from genome assembly GCF_023864275.1 of Schistocerca cancellata. Taxonomy (NCBI): domain Eukaryota; kingdom Metazoa; phylum Arthropoda; class Insecta; order Orthoptera; family Acrididae; genus Schistocerca; species Schistocerca cancellata. The sequence goes on from NC_064633.1 coordinate 188,659,830, forward strand.
TCGAGTGTCGGTCCGGCACACAGTTTTAATCTGCCAGGAAATTTCACTACAATGGATGAGTTCACCTCTTCACGTTTATAACAAAAAGTGTATTGCTGAATTACCTATACTGGAAACTTATGTTACCTTATCCTTCCTATACAGACGCACGTACACTGTATTTCACAGGCTGTTCGGACGCGGTGTTCGGACACGATTGTCAGTCTGTTAGTCGTGGTGCTCCACGAACTGACATATGTGCACCAAACGTAATGGTCTGTGTTAGAGTCCCTGTCAGGCAGACTGTGCCATCCTGTCAGGGAGCTTCTAGTACAGTGGTTGCTATCATGGTAAAAGGAAATTTTCTGAGGGGTAAAAACTAAACAATTCGATTCCGTTTCAGCCTCAAACCTAAGCTATTTTCAAAAGATCATTACTATTATTACAATATAGTAAGAGTCTAATACTGATTATATAAGTTATCAATAATTAGTTTCTCTTAATTAGTAGCATTAATGCAGTGGAGGCACAGGTTCTTGACATAGTACACCCGCTATACACATATGTTGTAGTTCGTTCCGTTCATCGCTGATGCGAAAAGTGAGACATATAGGTAACAAATTCTAAATATCTCAAGAAAATGTCTTGTCCACGTTGTAGATAGTACCTGTACTGGTCCAGAACTTGCTTCATTACTCGCTTCGAAAAAGATAAATGAATTAATTGATAGCACGACACAGCGGTAACTACAGTGCTGTGCACAATATTGTTATTATCATTGTTATTATTCAAGTGATTAGACACAAAGCATTAACAGCCTGAAGTCTTCTAATTTCTGCCGGTTCAGAAGTAAGGAATGGAGCAATCTGGTGACTTACGAACGCTAAGTATAGTGGACACATCTGAACTTGTTTGGTTTTAAATGGGGTTGCGGTGTGCAGGCTAAGGGAGTGCTGCAATGGAGAAGAGTGATGCAGCTTCCGGTGTGGCCGAGCGGTTCTAGGCGATTGTCTGGAACCGCGCGCCCGCTACGGTCGCAGGTTCGAATCCTGCCTCGGGCATGGATGGCTGTGATGTCCTTAGGTTAGTTAGGTTTAAGTAGTTCTAAGTTCTAGGGAACTGATGACCTCTGATGTTAAGTCCCATAGTGCTCAGAGCCATTTGAACCATTTAAGAGTGATGCAGGGAAAGTATGTTTTGTAACAAGTGTCTACGTTAACTGTGGATAGTTAGCTTACTTATCTGAGAAGGGGTTGTGGATAGCATTTGCGATGCACCACGAATTCCGGCGTCATTTATTCTAACCCCCCCCCCACCCCCCCCCCCCCCCCACACACAAACTAAGTATCATTCATCTTTCACCATTTTGAAAATAAAATTGTTCCAAAAAAGTCATTCATTCTACAGATTAGATAGATGCTGAAGTAAGTGATAATGTGGGGGAGAGGGCGCACAACAGACATCAGGAGGCAGGGGAGCTAGTCTTTGACTGCACTCAGCGGTCACGGTCTAAGAAAGGTTGACAACCACTGTTCCAGTACGACGCGGTGTCCTCACGACTCGTGACGTCTGAAGACGAAAGCCTGGCAGCGGCCGCGCGGCCTTGACCCATCGCGACACTGAGCACCGCACAGTGCCAGCTCCCTGACCCTCGCCCAAATGTCGCTGCTCCAAAATAAGGACCCATCTCTTGGCGACAGTTGATCCCGTCACGTGTAAACACATTGCGGTCGTGTCAGACGTGTAAGCACATTGCAATCTCGTGAAACAACAACACCCGACGCGTCATCCATTTCGATAATACACCACTGGCCATTTAAATTGCCACACCAAGAAGAAATGCAGATGATAAACGGGTATTCATTGGACAAATATATTATACTAGAACTGACATGTGATTACATTTTCACGCAATTTGGATGCATAGCTCCTGAGAAATCAGCACCCAGAACAACCACCTCTGGCCGTAATAACGGCCTTGATACGTCTGGGCATTGAGTCAAACAGAGCTTGGATGGCGTGTACAGGTACAGCTGCCCATGCAGCTTCAACACGATATCACAGTTCATCAAGATTAGTGACTGGCGTATTGTGACGAACCAGTTGCTCGGCCACCATCGACGAGACGTTTTCAGTTGGTGAGATATATGGAGAATGTGCTGGACAGGGCAGCAGTCGAACATTTTCTGTATCCAAAAAGGCCCGTACAGGACCTGTAACATGCGGTCGTGCATTATCCCTCTGAAATGTAGGGTTTCGCAGTGATCGAATGAAGGGTAGAGCCACGGGTCGTAACACATCTGAAATGTAAAGTCCACTCTTCAAAGTGCCGTTAATGCGAACAAGAGGTGACAGAGACGTGTAACCAATGGCACCCCATACCATCACGCAGGGTGATACGCCAGTATGGCGATGACGAATAGACGCTTCCAATGTGCGTTCACCGAGATGTCGCCAAACGCGGATGCGACCATCATCATGCTGTAAACAGAACAGCCTGGATTTATCCGAAAAAATGACGTTTTGCCATTCGTGCACCCAGGTTCGTCGTTGAGTACACCATCGTAGGCGCTCCTGTCTGTGATGCAACGTCAAGCGTAACCGCAGCCATGGTCTCCGAGCTGATAGTCCAAGCTACTGCAAACGTCGTCGAACTGACCGTACAGATAGATGTTGTCTTGCAAATGTCGCCATCTGTTGGCTCAGGGATCGAGACGTGGCTGTACGATCTGTTACAGCCATGCAGAAAAGATGCCTGTCATCTCGACTGCTATTGATACGAGGCCGTTGGGATCCAGCACGGCGTTCCGTATTGCCCTCCTGAACCCACCGATTCCATGTTCTGCTAACAGTCATTGTATCTAGTAACAGAGCCTGGTCCTCTGCTAAACTGTTAAGAATGGAAAGAAAGGTTTGCAAGCAGTAGCAGAAGGGTTTAATATCTGTTTCCACTAATGGAAAAGGCGCTGGAGCATGTGTGTTACTCGTATGATTGACATTTTTTGAAGGTGTTTACGTTCCGAAAATATTCCGTCAAATACACGATCTTTTGTGAAATAATTCTTATAGCTTTTGAGTCCCCCTCATATTCTACAAAGCATCTTTTGATATGTGATGGAGGGTACTTATGGTATCATTATCATTTCCCTCTCTTCCCTTTTCGATTCGCGAAAGGTATGCGCGGAAAAAACACTTCGGAAAAGCCGACGGAAAATAACGCACTGTACGTAAGTCTAGGAACATGTGCACCGGATTTGAAAATCGGGAAAAGAGAAACACTATATTATTTAATTTAATATAATCAAATAGAAGTACGAAGGTTGCTTGGGCCTGAGGACAATTCGGAAAAGTGAATACAAGATCGCATACGGCAACCGTGGAAAAATGAATGGGATATTTCACGCACAGGTGGGAGGAAGCACGAATTTCTCCCCAACATGAGGGAAAAACTTTACTCGTCGACCTGACTGACGCGTTATCTGACCGGCCTTGGCCTATGTGCTACATTTCTATACAAAGTCAGAAGGCAGGTGGATGATAGTTGCGCCAGTGGGAATGTAGGAACTTCGAAGCATTGCGCTCTACGAAGATAAGATATCCTGTACGATACCTCAACAGCAGTATCCAGGATGGCCAAGGTCGACTTCACGAGGTATTCAGCCACACGTCAGTATACTGACATCCCATGGATCGGCAACTCAGATCGGAGACTACCGAATGAAACTGTTTACAAGACTTTCCATCGCGATGGTGCGAGTTTACAGAAATGTGGATTCTAAGATGTTAGAAAATTGAAAATTTGTGGTAAGGTCATATGGGCCCAAACTGCTGAGGTCATTGGTCCCTACCCTTATGCAATACTTAATGTAACTTAAAGTACCTTACGCTAAGGACAACACACACCCATGCCCGAGGGAGGACTCGAATCTCCGACGAGGGGAGCCGCGTGGACCATGACAAGGCGCCCAAGAACACGCGGCTTAAGTTGTTACAAGGAATCGTGGGAACGACTGACGATGGAACGCTGCTGACGTTCTGTCCTACGCCCAAGGAACCCAGCAGTCAATGGCAGTTGGCCGGGATAGTTTGAGGTTGGGTCCATTAGCGGATACAACCATTCGCAACTTACAGATACTATATTGAATGAACAAAAACAGAAACTCCCCTATTTTAGTCATAAAGTATATAGTACCAACTGTAATATTAGTAGTTGGGTAATTGATTAACGGCTTAATAGTAGTTTTGTGCTCATAGAAAGCAATAACTGTTTTTATCTTTTTTCTCTGTTGTAGCATTAGGTTTTTTAATAGACTAGTTATAGCAGTGGCATTTTGTAAATTTGTACGTACCAGGTGTAGGTAAGTACTAGATACACTTTTTATTATAGACAAAAACTTTCTTTGCATGTCCTTTCTTAAGTTTACATTTAATAGGCTGTAATTATCAAGAATGAAAAAAGGCCTCGCATCGGATCTAATTTCTCTCATTTTCCCTTAATGGTCACATTAATTTGTGTTGAAGAAGTTAAGATGTTCCCTATTTTTTTCTTAAAACGTACGCTCTCAGAATGTTTGACAGTAAACCTCATTGTGAACCAATACCCCTCTCTTGTAGCGTGTGGCACTGGGAGTTTGTTGCACATTCCCATAATACTCCCGCGCTAGCTGAGCGGTCTCGTGACGAAACGCGTCGCTCTTCTGTATTAACGCTTCCTGGTGAGAGGAACAGGCGGATGAGTAGTGCTCAAGAATTGGTGCAACGAGTGTTTTGTGAGTTACTTTCTTCGTAGGTGAGTTAAATTTCCCCTAGATTCTTCCAACGACAAAGTGTGGCGGCTGCTTTTTCTTTTTTACAAATAATCTTGATGGTCTATCTACTTTATATCACTCAGGCCAGTTAATTCGCTGTTTGCAGTGTAATCGTATGGTAATGGATCTATCCGCGTATTCACGCGTAGTACGTGACATATGTTTGCCATTGGGAGTGAACTGCAGGAGCTTCAACAAGAGTCGATCTTCTGCAAGTTTTCATACATTCTGCTACGCTTTGTAGCGTTTCGATTTCTATATGAAAAAGAATCATTCAACTCGTATACATCAAACCATTTTCACAATGTGTATTATAATTAATAATGGGAAAGTGAAATGGGTGAATGCAGTGCTTAATTTATAAAATTTTTGTTCGGAACGCACCTTTTCAACCTTACAAACACGCCCCCTCCCCTTCAAGACTTAAAAATTACAGGTTTCTATTTTGAAAACTTTTGATGAAACTTACAATGAGAAATCATTTTTTAGAAAAGAATGTTATGAAATTTAGGCCTTGTGATCACAATACTAAAACCACAAGATTTATTATAAACAACAGGTGCTACTATCTGTCCACTTAGTAGAGTCACTTTGTTCCCTGGTTCTGCTCTATATATATCGGCACAAGTTGGTAGTCTTGACGTCATGTTTTCTATTGCTGTCATCCGCACACACGCACACACACGCACACACACGCACACACACTGCACCTCTCCCCGTCCCACGCATCACATTCAACACCCGTTGCCACATTCACTGGCGCAGCGACAAATTACAGTTACATTGCGATTAAATTCACTTGTACCATTTTAAATCTCTGGTGCTGAGGTAATCCAGTAAAGAAAAAAATAAAAGAAAAGTGAAGAATTTCCTTGGAACGCCATTCTGGCGTATTCCGGCCCAAATTCAGCCCTGGGTGAATGTATCCAGTAATAGATAGAAAGAAACGTTCTAGTAAACGTGGGTCTACAAATAAGCAGTTTGTGTGATAAGTGCGAGTGTGTGACTATGAGGCGCCGTTGACTTCACCATGAAACATTGTCATATTTTGTACAAATGCAATAAAAATATAAATTTTTCGAATAAGTCCCCATAAAATTCAGTTCAGATTTCACCCATGGATTACCTTAACAAGGAATACTGCACTACTTCCACACGTTACAAGGTACATTCGTACCTTTTAAATAAGGTATTCCACGAGTTTTCCTCACATTTGGATGCAATTCTACACTACTCTCTGCAGAGAGCCACGAGTTTTTCGGAGAGAACATAGAGCATCTTGTAAATACTGTGTAATTCGCTGTTCCATTTCTTCAGCCTCAGCCGTATTAGTGTGTTTGAGACGATCGACACATCCAAAAAACAGAAGACTGTCGCCAAAAAAAGGCTGACTCGACCTAACTATCCTAGTCCCTGTTTGTTCCTTAGATGTGATTTCACATCATCAGCTAAATGTGAATCTGGCTGATCAGCAATACAAAACGACACTTGATACCATTTTGTCCCATATGATATAAGTTTTCCTTTCCTTCTTCATCTCATTCTTCCCGTCATGGATTAAGCTTTCGTTCTGTTCCATATAGTTTTTTGCTCCCTGTTTTAGTATAACTGCAGAAAGTACTTCTACACGAGAAACGAAAAAAATGTTAACACTGCGTGCCAGTCGGCAGGAAATAGAGTAAAACCTTTAAGGTATATATTTTATTAATAATGTTTGTGAATTAATCCGACGACATGATTTTGTAATCCCCTTTTTTTCGATAACTGAAGACTAGTAACTTCAACCGTGAATTATTCGTGACACTGAAATGAGTGAGAGCTCGTGCATCAACTCCCTTGCCAGAAGGGTGTTGGTGAGAACGACTGCGACTACGACGTTGTTGATACACACAGTGATGATGGTGATGGTGATGGTGATAATGGCGGTGGAGGAGAAGGAGAGGGAAGAAAGGACAGCGACAGTACGGTTCATTTACAAACTTCAGATATACCTTGCTGTGGGTCTTCGCTTCCGTATTGGCTTTAGGTACCGTGTCAACTAGCAACGCAAGTGGAGCAGTTTGCACCGGTCATTCACCTACGTGAAGAACGTCACATGACAGCGCAGTGATGACGTACACGCAGAAGCAATATTTCGGTGGCGATCGTTGCTGTGTAACGTGTTCAGACTGCTCCGCTCCCCAACACCGCTGGCCACTGACGCGTACGGCGCAGCGATCACGCCGTAGGCGAAGCGGCTGCACTGCGCGGCTCTTGACTTCCAAAGAACCTGAGCGGCTGACGACATTGGCCTGCGAAGTGGGTTAGGCGGCGTTACCTCACAAATGGTTTCACCAGTGACGCGGCGCTCCCAGCGCTAGCACCGGCCTCCAGCACTCCACACTCTGGAGACGAATGCGCCGATTTCGCGTCATCCGCTCGTCTCTTGTAACGGCTCACGCTGCGTAAGCCTTACCGGCCGTGTTGCAGGCTCTTACAGTCATTTCAAACGCTTCACATCAAGGTCCTTCATTAGCGAGTCAGTTGGCACAGTGATGAAGACAATGGACGTCCCTCCAGGAAGACCAGTAGTCAGATCCCCCTTAAGCAACCCAGATTTAGTATTAATGTGAGTCCGCAGCTCGTGGTCGTGCGGTAGCGTTCTCGCTTCCCACGCCCTGGTTCCTGGGTTCGATTCCCGGCGGGGTCAGGGATTTTCTCTGCCTCGTGATGACTGGGTGTTGTGTGATGTCCTTAGGTTAGTTAGGTTTAAGTAGTTCAATGATCTAGGGGACTGATGACCATAGATGTTAAGTCCCATAGTACTCAGAGCCATTTGAACTATTTGAAGTATTTATGTGATCTCCCAAAGCCTGATCAAGGTATATGCTAGGCTACTTTCAATAGAACAACACAATTTTCTGCCATTTCGTAGTCCAAGCTTCTCTTCGTGACCACATGACCTAACCATGTACAGACTGTTAATACCAAATGTATTTTCTTTTGTTGCCAAGCTCTGTCACTTATCCAGACGGAAAGCTGAAGAAGGAATGTTCATCAAAATTGATAGAAGAAAGTCAATTTTCAGTTTACTTTTTGTTTATTACTCATGGACAATCAGTTCCCAAATTTTTAACGAAGAAATCGCATCCAAAGTGCCTGAAAAGTAAATAAATGTGTTACGTGACCTTCCTGCCGCGCCCATCTTCCAAAGTGAACAACGATTCCGTGAATTACTTTCAAGCAAAGTTTCTCGGGGTACATCTAGAAGGCTGTGATATATACTCCTTAGTTTTATAGATCGTCTGTGACTCCGTATCTTAGAAACAATAACAAACAAGCTGCTTTATTTATGAAAATGCAATTCTTGTTCTGCCTTGTCCTACTGACGGACATTTGCGCAAGTGTTCGATTACTTCATCATTCAATAATGCCGCGGTCACAAAGACAGTGTAGAGAACTGAATAAACCTCGTTTCCAGAAGTTATTGAATGCAAGACTTAAGAAACATCAATAGACCAACAATGGGGCTAGAAACGAAGTAAGAATATCTGCTGAAAATAGAGGGATAACAACCCCTGCATTCACAAAGCTTCTAAATTGCATCCTGCATGTTGTCAAGTCGATTTACAGGTTTTTAGCCGATCCTAACCTTCTATACATGTCAGTTCGTGGCAAAACCCAAAAGCCAAATGAGTATGAATTGATTCATGTGGATCCAATAATCTAAGACCCAATTCCATATCTTGCAGTCGTCAGAATTGCATCTTATGATGCAGTCCTTGCATTTAATGATGCAAACATAGGGCGGAGGAAGGTATTAGAGAGAATGTGCTTTAGGAGAGGAAATTTCTCTCAAGACATGTTGAGAAAAATAGATTCAGAACGCCTCTCTGCAGCTGAAAAGTCAGTTGAAGACCTGGTAAAGGAAAGAAGTCAGAAAAGAAGAAACCAGAAGAGAATCATTGAAGGGAAAGAGGACCCTGAGTACAAATCTGAGGCTTTTTGAAGAGGTGACATATGAAAAATGTTAGGTTGAACTTTATACTGAATTTCCTGAAAATTTACGTTTTTGAAAGTTTATGTACCTTTTTCTCAGTACGTATGAAGGCTAGAACTATCAAATTTTCTATACTTTTTTGAAAAACCCAATAAAAGTTGTCTCAAGAGTTGTTATTGCTCTCGTCTTCAGTCCAGAGACTGGTTTGATGCAGCTCTCCATGCTACTCTATCCTGTGCAAGGTTCTTCATCTCCCAGTACCTACTGCAACCTACATCCTTCTGAATCTGTTTAGTGTATTCATCTCTTGGTCACCCTCTATGATTTTACCCATCACGCTGCCCTCCAATACTAAATTGGTGATCCGTTTATGCCTCAGAATATGCCCTACCAACCGATCCCTTCTACTAGTCAAGTTGTGCCACAAATTTCTCTTGTCTCCAATTCTATTCAATACCTCCTCATTAGATATGTGGTCTACCCATCTAATCTTCAGCATTCTTCTGTAGCACCACATTTCGAAAGCTTCTATTCTCTTCTTGTCTAAACTATTTATCTTCCATGTTTCACTTCCATACATGGCTACACACCATATAAATACTTTCAAAAACGACTTCCTGACACTTAAATCTATACTCGATGTTAACAAATTTCTCTTCTTCAGAAACGCTTTCCTTGCCATTGCCAGTCTACATTTTATAACCTCTCTACGTCGACCATCATCAGTTATTTTGCTCCCCAAATAGCAATACTCATTTACTACTTTAAGCGTCTCATTTTCTTATGTAATTCCCGCAGCATCACCCGATTTAATTCGACTACATTCCATTATGCTCGTTTTGCTTTTGTTGATGTTCATCTCATAGTCTCCTTTCAAGACCATGTCCATTCCGTTCAGCTGCTCTTCCAATTTTTTTGCTGTCTCGGACAGAATTACAATGTCATCGGTGAACCTCAAACTTTTTATTTCTTCTCCGTGGGTTTTAATTCCTACTCCAAATCTTTCTTTTGTTTCTTTTACTGCTTGCTCAATATACAGATTGAATACCATCGGGGAGAGGCTACAACCCTGTCTCACTCCCTTCCCAACCACTGCTTCCCTTTCATGTCCCTCGACTCTTATAACTGCCATCTGGTTTCTGTACAAATTGTAAATAGCCTTTCGCTCCCTGTATTTTACCCCTGCCACCTTCAGAATTTGAAAGAGAGTATTCCAGTCAACATTGTCAAAAGCTTTCTCTAAGTCTACAAATGCTATAAACGTAGGTTTGCCTTTTCTTAATCTATTTTCTTAGATAAGTCGTAGGGTCAGTATTGCCTCACGTGTTCCAACATTTCTACGGAATCCAAACTGATCTTCCCCGAGGTCTCAAGAGTAAAATTTGAAATTCTGAATGTAAGATGAGTTATGAGTCAAAGTGCCTGTAATTTTTGCATGGGTATTTTTACACCCAATCATAATTAAAACATTATTAAATCTCTCTTATTCGATATATTCAAAAAACCTCATGAGAAATGCTTGCTACAAGCAAAGAGATTAAATAGAGAGGATTTTGTACAAATCTCTTGAATAGTTTCTGAGAAAAAGTGCTTATATTATTTTTTGAAAATAAAATTTTTAAATTCTATAAAAACATAAATGTATATAATCCAAGTAAATTAACAGTGAATACGTTAATTTCATGTAAAGCTTGGTTGAAACTTTCATTTCCGCATCTTAAAAATTGCGGATTTGTTGTATCTTCTAAACAAAGCGTATTTTACGTGAATGACGCCCCTTGACGATTATAATTTCGCTTAATATAGTCTTCCTTCCTTTGCTTTGACTAGCTGGGTAGATAACAAAACACCAAGTAACTTTATACATTGATCTAACTTCAGTAGATATATCTCTGTGCGCGTGCGTGCTCGCGTGTGTTTGTGCCTATAAGCAGAGGTCGGTGAAGCAGCGTCAACAAATAGTACACCAAGATTTTCTAATATCATTCGTTAACTTGTTTACTATTGTGTATAGGAAGCAGTAAAGGAAACGAACTTTAAATTGAGGAAAGGAATAAAAGTTCACGGAGAAAAAAAGAAAACTTTGAGATTCTCCAGTGGTATAATAATTCTACCAGAGACAACAGAGGAGTTGGAGGATCAGTTTAACGGAATGTATAATGTCGTGAAAAGAGATTATAAAATGAGTATTAACAGAAGCGAAACAAGGGTAATGAAATGTAGCCGGTTTAAACCACATGAAACTGTGAGAAATGACTTAGGATATGAGACACTAGGAGTAGTTGATTCGCTGTGCTATTGAGGCAGCAAAATAACTGACAGTCGCCGAAGTAGGATGACGACCGGCAACAACAGAGAAAGTGTTTCTCAAAACCAGAAATTCATTAGCATCGAATATAAATGTAAGTGTTAGGAAGTCTTTCCTGTAGGTATTTGTTTAGAGTATAGCCTTATTCGGGAGTTGAATGTGGATGACGAACAGTTAATAAAAGACGAAAATAGATGCTTTATGAATGTAGTACTACAGAGATGGATAGAGCAGGTAGGTAATGAATAGGTGTTGAATCTAACTAGGGAGAAAATGACTTTACCTGACAACTCGACTAAATGAATGAATCGGTTGATAGCACACATCCTGAAACGTCAAATAATTGTCAGTGTGGTAGTGGGGGGGGGGGAGTAGGAAAGTGTGGTGGATACGAACGGAAGCGGGGGCGGGGGGGGGGGGGGAAGGGAGGGAAGGCCTGTAGTGTAGAGGAGGACCAGTCTACAAGAAAGAGTTTCCAGTAGATGTAGGCTGCCGTAGTTAGCATGGATGGAGAAGCTCAAACACTGAACAGAGCAGTGTAGTGCGTCAACAACATACACAAGCAAATCATTGAACACAACATAAAAATCCTTTGACAGCTAAATCTGTCTGTAATAATGTGAATGAATGTATGAATCAATGAATGTTTTATTTATTTGTCTCTTTGTGTTACGATGACGTCAAATATCATAGTGTAAATCATCTGTGAACGGATTAATTGCACTGCATACACGGCGAACGTACCTCGTACTTCCATATCTACTAATCAGTCGCATAGCCTTCCATTCGAAAGTTCCACGGAAGCATGTTCACTATTGCACGTTTGATGTTTTTCGCTTTTTTAAAGTTATTGGCTTTAGGGACTTTCTCATAGAGCCATCTCAAAAGTGGAATGTCAATGATGACGATCCGAGCTTAAGTACAACACAGCACCAAGTTCCTGAGCGGAGAAAATCTCTAACCTTGCCAGGACTCGAAACCGTGACCCTTCGATTAACCATTCGCCGTGCTGACCAAGCAGCCACCTAGGCGGTCATGTTTGACGTTTTCTATGTACTATAAGAATTATTAGTTTAATTCCTTTAACCAAAATTGTGTATTACAGATGCTACCGAATCATAAACTTTATTGATGAGAAATGAGGATGTGGCTAGAAGAAAGATACAGGAAATTTCATGCGTTTTTTGCTTATACTTAAGCCAAGCCCTGAACCGAACTTGATTTTTTAAACACAACATTAGTATTGAGGCCGAATTGTCTGAGCGAGAACATCTCCATTGCCCAAATTGTTAGCAGTAACCAAACTTTTTTAAAAAAAAGGCAAGGCTCACAAAAAAAGCGTTCTTAGTAATTTAACTTGGGAAAGTTTCACATAACAAGTGGTCATTTTTGTTTTTCAAATATAACATTACTGGCATTGTAAATTTCAGTATAGTTTTTCTTCACATGTAAGGGTCCACTGCTGAAGAACACTGTACTTGCACTATAAACAGGTGATACTGTATAGTAAAATGTTAAAATATTTTTTAAGTCAAATGATGAAGAACAAAAACACGCCTTCGTTCAGAAATTCCTGTCACGGTGTTTCTACGGAGTATCATGCAAGGAGTTACTGTATTTCTTTTCCTGCTCACAATACCTTTCATCTGTTTACATGAAAAGTTTGTGAGCAATATAAAAGAGTTTTTGATAAAGTAATATTAACGTTATGCGTTGTAGTGACACTGTGATCATTTCAACAAATGTCTCCTTTCGAGTGGACCTTGTATTTACGTTTTTCCATGATTCTTTATATAACATGCTGATTTCGTAAGTACTTTATTCCATATTTTGAAGAAATTGCACCATTTATATTGAAACAGATATCCTCGTCTCTCCAGCACTTTTACCTCAGTCCTTGCTACTGGTTTCGATTCATTGCCAGGGAAGAACTTTTCCAACAGTCACAGTGACGCACACTGAATGAGCGAATCCCGATGACAAGTAGGCGTGGTCGTAAACTTAAATACAGAACATCTTCCACTTCTGTGTCGACGGACATTAAATAACCTCTGATAATGTTAAACTAATTAAACTGACCACATGCTATTATCATAAACAATATTTCTCAAAGGTATGATTTTCGATACACCATATCTCCCGTAATAATTAATAAAAATTAATGATTGAGACATAATATTCATGATTTAGTTCACCAGAAATGACGAACAAGTAATCTAAACATTATTTTGAAAACATTTTTATAAAATAGAATGTAAAAGGTGCCATCTATTGACAGTGTTTAACAAACATGCACGACAACTGCTGTAGTTTTGTAGATTCTTTACGCAAGCGAACCGTATCACGCGATTTCGGGCATACACGTCGATGTAAGAAATTTAGAATGCGCCGTCTATTGACGATCTTATATTTTGTTATGCTTAACCGTGATTGGAGTTGTTAACTTTTTTTCAAGCAAGCATTATGTACTGTGCGAATAAACTGAATTACATAACGGCATAAACGCCAAGACAACTTACAAAAACCTAAACGAAGAACAGTAGGCAGTAGCTGAGGTAGTCTTACACTGAGTGAGAAATAAGATTCCCAATTGTTAGTGCAGTGACAGATCGGGAACCTTCTGTAAGACATGTGGCTGAGAACCTTCGTATCGCATTTTATGATGTGAAAATAAGGTTGGTTTAACAATTGCATGGATAGGCGTTGTAGCCATTCTCCTGCCAGAGGGACACACATCTCATTCGATTCTCAGACTACTTGTACCCATCTTGAACACAACAGTCTCATCGATTCGCACTCACACTAACGATGCAAAATTTCTCAGTGGTTCTGATCTCTTCATTTAGGACGCGACTTCAATAGTTTTCAATCGACTTTTAAACGAGAACATATCTACCTTATGGCGGCAAAATAATTCAGTTGCGTGGAGATTACCGTCGGTACTACTCTTTTCAACCTCTACCTGGAAACTGTGATTGACCAATGCTCATTAGATGACGAAGGTGTAGAAACTGGAGGAAGAAGAGTAGGGTGTTTGAGGTTTGCTGATGACATGATCCTTCTAGCCATAGGGGAAAAAGAATTACAGGATTTGCTGGACACCATTGAAGCTAACGGAAAAATTATGGAATGAAAGATAACACAAAAAAATTTCAGTATTGGCACTAGCAGGAAATTAAGAAATAAGAATTATGCTGAATGGAGAAATACTAGAACAGGTGCAAAATTTTAAGTATCTTGGAAGCAGGTGAGACACCGACTGGATGTGCACCACAGGAATTAAAACGAAGATAGCAACGGCAAAAGAGGCATTTTACAAGAAAAGGAGAATTTTCTGCAGCGGTCTGGACAGAGAACTCAGGAAGAGACTCATAGAATGTCTTGTATGGAGTGTTCTCTATACGGCGCTGAAACATGGACTTTGAGGAAGAAATATAGAGAAATACTGGAGGCTTTTGAGATGTGGAAACGGCGGAGGATGGAAAAAATAAGTTGGATGCACAGAATTCTTGGTCAGAATTGCACCCTAATAGTCTCCTGTTAAGATTCGTACTGAGAAGAGTGCGAGAGAAGAGACAGTTACTAGAAGTAATAAAAAGAAGAAAAAGAATCTGGATTGGGCAAATATTAAAAAAGAATGACGAACTGATAAAAACAGTTTTAGAAGACTATGTTGAAGGGAAAGGAAGTGAGGAAGGACGAGATTTCAGATACTGGATGACGAGATAGACGGTACAACATACAGCAGCCTTAAGAAGGAAGCAATGGATCGCAGAAAATGGAGAGGCAAAGGACCTGCTAATATAGCAGATTACTGATGATGATTACCCGTCGGTAGACACGCCAATAGAGCAGCCTTGGTCAGAATTGCACCCTAATAGTCTCCTGTTAAGATTCGTAAGCTGACTCAAAATATGAGAGCAAATTGTGATACCGGTTTCATTGAATGGATACCTATATTGGGAAATGGTGATTTAGGAAATCAGATTACTTCAAAGAAGCAATCAAAATTACTACACATTTTTATTGTAATTATGATAATTTCATTAACACCACATTCAGTGCCACTGAAATCGATAAACAGAATGTTTCGCAGCTCTATTCGGTGGTGATACTATGTCAAAAACAACGATTCTACAACAATTAGTGAATGTCATTTTCAATTTGTTACCTAGAGAGGCAATGGTTTACCTCAGTTATGATTCTGAAGACCCAAACTGACAAAAAGTAAACGATGATCACGCTATAGGTGTTAATATTATTTTCAAAGAAGTTTTGTAAAAAAAAAAGTTCTAGGAAATAAAATCAGTCTGAGAAAGACAATATCTGCTTCTTATATATTTTGCATTTAATCATATTGTGTATAATGTATCGATTTTTTTACAGTGAGACTAATATTTTTTTACTAGTATTCAAATTATACCTTTTATTAATAAATAATTGCATTCACTTTCTTTCCATAGCTATATTAGCTGTCGGTGACTGATCAGGATAGAGTGCGAGTTATTCGCAGCGGTCAACTAGTGTTAAATTATTGCTGTTTGATTTTCCCTGCCGGCATACCGCCCACATTGGAGTAACTGCAAAACGAACAGTTGTTCATCGCGGCAAATGGTTGTAATTGCTGAAATGTTCAATAAATAATTTCTCGAAATACGCTGACACACAGCGCCACTAATAAGATATTCCTTTTTAAATTCATGAAGTAAACAGCACGATAGTCAATATTCACGGTCGAGTTGACCAGACCGAACAAAGTACAAATTCGATTATAGGCGTCATACAAGACGCAGCGTAACCAGAAAATTTATAAGTAATTGTGTTACAAGTCACAATTTATTTCCACTGCGCATTTCGGAGGTTTAAACCTCTATTATCAAGTGGATTGACGTGAATTAGTACCACATGTATGTGCTGAGTGTACGGTTTTGAGGGAGCCTGTGATACCGTCCAGTAGAAGAATAGTCGTACACATAACACATACATATCCTATTAATACACACGGATCCCTCTGATAATGGAGGTTTAAACCTCTCAAACGTGTACTGGAAGTAAAATAAATTGTTAAATGGTAACAGTAAGCCTGTAGTTCCAGTTTATACTGCAACAGTCGTAGTATAGTCTAACATAAAATTTTCGCATCTAAAAAGAAATTGTGTGCAGTCGTAAGTTGTGACTGCAGGTGATCTTGAGGAACTAAGAGTTTTTCTATGATTAATATTTAAATTTTGCAGCTTTACATGGTGTTGACGTTATATACTGGATACGCATTTGGTAGAAAGAAGGTTTTCGTCTAAATCTCTTAAGGCAAATGCTGGGATGGTTCCTTTAGAAAGACACGCGATGGGTTAAGTTCCCCATTCCACCCCAGCTCGAGCGTGTACTCCGTCTCCAATGACCTCGTCAACGAAGGAACGTTTAACTCCTTTTCTAATATGTTTCGTGGTCTCCTAGAGATGAGAATTCCATTTTGTGTTCAATATCTTGACATCTAACCTGGTCGCCTTCTTCAGTGAGACGACTTGAATCTCTCAAACATGCAAAACACTCCCAGAGATGGGTCATATAAACTGTCGTACAGAGAATCTAGGAAGAAACGAAATAAAATTGGAGTTTATGTCCCATAAATGTTAGATCGGATTCATTTCAGGCGATCTGGGTGGCCACTGAAAACCAATCACGAACAATTGTGGCCTGAAAATATAATGCATTGTCATCCATAAAAGTCTATCGTTGTTTGGGAACAAGAAGTATATGAATAATTGCAAATGGTCTGCAAGTAGCCGAATATAACCATTTACAGTCAATGATCGGTTCACTTGGACCAGAGGATGTAGTACATTACATGTAAACATAGCCCACACCATTATGCAGCACCATCAGCTTGCACAATGACGGCTTGCATCCACGGCTTCGTGAGGTCTGTGCACCACTCGAACCGTACCGTCTGCTCTTACCAACTAAATCAGGTCTCATTTGACCAGGCCACAGTTGTCCAGTCGTCTAGGGTCCAACTATTGGCCACGGTGGCCGAGCGGTTCCAGGCGCTTCAACCCGGAACCGCGCGACTGCTACAGTCGCAGGTTCGAATCCTGCCTCGGGCATGGATGTGTGTGATGTCCTTAGGTTAGTTAGTTTAAGTAGTTCTAAGTTCTACTGGACTCGATGACCTCAGCCATTTGAACCATTTTTTTAGGGTCCAACTGATATGGTCACGAGCTCAGGAGAGGCGCTGCAGGTGATGTCGTGCTGTTAGCAAAGGCACTCAGTCCATCGTCTGCTGTCGTCTGCTGCCATCGCCCATTAACCCCCAATTTCGCCGCACTGTCCTAAATCAAACGTTCGTCGTACGTCCCACATTAATTTCTGAGGTTTTTTCACGCAGTGTTGTTTGTCTGTTTGCGCTGACAAATTTACGTAAACGCCGATGTTCTGGGTCATTAAGTGAAGGTTGTCGGCAGCTGCGTCGTCCATTGTGAGAGGTAATGCCTGAAATTTAGAGTTCTTTTTTGGCGTTGTGGATCTCAGAATACTGAATTTCCTTACGATTTCTGAAATAGACTTTCGCACGCGTCTACTCCAACTACAATTCGGTATTGAAAGTCTGTTAACTCCTGTCGTGCGGCCTTAAGCAGGTCAGAAACGTTTTCATATTAATCACCTGAGTACAAATGACAGCTCCGCCAATGCACTGCCCTTTTATACCGTAGTCCGCAGCTCGTGGTCGTGCGGTAGCGTTCTCACTTCCCGCGCCCGGGTTCCCGGGTTAGATTCCCGGCGGGGTCAGGGATTTTCTCTGCCTCGTGATGACTGGGTGTTGTGTGATGTCCTTAGGTTTAAGTAGTTCTAAGTTATAGGGGACTGATGACCTCAGATGTTAAGTCCCATAGTGCTCAGAGCCATTTGAACCATTTTTTATACCCTGCTTGGGCGATACTTCGCCATCTGTATATGTGCATATCACTGTCCCATGACTTTTGTCATCTCACAGTACAGCAGAAAGGATACGTGATTACATTTCTACGCGATGTGCAGGTTTACAAGGTACGAAAATACTACACAGAGATGCCACTTCCAGTAGCAAAGATGGCTCTAAGATGACTGAGCATCGAATAGAACTAAGCTCTTATGACAGATACGGGTACGGCGTTCCATACTGCCAGAGTTCGCCAGTCACAGTGGCTGGCGAGTGGTAACTTGTCAGTCTCCCAGAACCGATGACCAGTTGTTTCAAGGAGTGAGAGACGCTTCTTAGGACAACAGTCGATCACCCTCTTTATCGAGGAAGGTTTGGACAGTATGGACACTATGTTATTGAAAAGTAACGTCACTGAGATCACCACCGCCACTGGCCTCAACACGTCAGTGGCTGCTGTACAAATTATTGACTATACGAAACACATGTTATCGTGTTGTGTCCCAGTGGTACACCATAACACTACACCAGCTGCTGCGCTCGAACGACGATAATGAGTGGTATCTGGTAATGCCTGTTGTCCTGGGAGTCTCCAGGCACGGATACGTCCATCATGTGCTGTAGGAAACACTGGGACTCCACTGAAAAGCGCTGCCGTGGTGACAGTCCTCTGTGCATTGCAGTCGTTGCTGTGCTGCTACGTTAAGCGATGCCGTAGCAGTGATCATCGTACGTACGGATAGTACTGCTCCAGGCGTAGTCACCCTGTTCGTTTGTATTCTGCAAACAAGTGCATTAGTTGATTCAAGTTGCTTAATGTGGCTGTACGACACTGCACATCCAAGCTACCAGTATATCTTCCATTTGGGGTGTTAGCCGCCAGAGGCCATTGAATTCCAGCAAGGCGTTAAGCACGGTCCTCCTGAACCCATTAACTCCATGTTCTCACGGTAGACATGGTTACCGACCAACGCAGGGTACGACATTGTGGAAGATAAACCTCTGTCCCTACGGGCCACGACGCTGCCACTGTCGAATTACGACCTCTACTGATACACATTTCTCCCTCTTAGTCGCCCGCTGTGGCCGAGCGGTTCTAGGCGCTTCAGTCTGGAACCGCGCTGCTGCTACGGTCGCAGGTTCGAATCCTGCCTCGGGCATGGATGTGTGTGGATGTCCTTAGGTTATTTAGGTTTAAGTAGTTCTAAGTCAAGGTGACTGATGACCTTAGATGTTAAGTCCTATAGTGCTTACAGCCATTTCAACCATTTTTCCCCCTCCTAAACGCCGCACAACACGATCAGGTCACGAACGACCAGCACTGAAATGTTACTTCTCAATGAGGAACACTCCGCGAAATAATTCCTTACATACAGAATGTACGGGAGCGGTCAATAAGTAATGTGAAATTTTTTTCTCGACTAGTTTCGGTTAAAAAAATGCGGAATTTGGTGTGGAACATGGTGAAATATTCTCACTTCTGCCCGTATAGTTTAACGAATTTCCGGTATGTGGCGGCGCTATTGGCAATCTTCAAAATGACGTCTGTAACGAAGGTTCGTACCAAGCAGAGTTTCTTTTGGCGGCAAACCAGAGCAGCACAGATATTTGTAGGCGCTTTCAGAAAGTCTACGGAGACCTGGCAGCGAACAAAAGCATGGGAAGTCGTTGGGCGAGGCGTCCGCCAACATCGCAAAAATATGGTGAAAATCTGTGTGATTTCCTGCGTGCCAGCCGGCCGAACACAACTGTGGTTTCTACAATGTGTTCCTCGCCACAAAAATGCAAACGAACGTCTCCTTCTGCGGCCGCAAGGGAAGTGAGCCCTCAGTTACATGGCGAGCGACCGGCGACTTGCGATGTGATGTGCCAGATACACAAAGCGGCGAGTGGTCCGGCCCACACAGCCCTGCCTCCGTTTGCCTCCGGCCGCCGCGAGATTACATCACGGCGCTTGCGAAAGATCATCTACTCTACATGACTCAGGGCGCGCGCCGGCTCCCTTCGCGTTTCTTCACTTGTGTGCAGACAGGTACCAGGCATATCACAACTCTTCCGAGACACCGTTTCTTACGTGAACCACTTCTAGACAATCTCTTGACGACTTCTTTAACGTCAGTACCGCCATTAGACTGTTGTTTATTTACAGTGTTACATTTAGACTTACACAATCATGATTTCGGCTTCAAAGTGCCATTATCAAGTGTTTTAAGTGTTGTAAATTGCCTAAGATGGCATACTATCTTAGGCAACTTATAACACTTAAAACACTTGATAATGGCACTTTGAAGCCGAAATCGTGATTGTGTTAAGTGTAAATGTAACACTGTAAATAAACAACAGTCTAATGGCAGTACTGACTTTAAAGAAATATGACTGTGGCCCCGCATTATGAAAAAAAAATTATTGAACTCTTGACGACTGTCTTAGGCAATCCTATCGTTTCCGACCCTCCTCACCTTCTACATGAGTCGTCGGAGTCGAGAATGACTCACCATAATGCAAAAGTGTTGATCTGCTTCTTTCATATTGATAAGATAGAAACGACGTGACAGTTTGAAT